>NC_066581.1:383241367-383432591 GCF_024323335.1 Lathyrus oleraceus
TCTGATTATCTTTCACATTATTGACTACAGGACCCGGCCCACCGCCTGCAGCAAAACCAAACACACCACCGTTGTTGATTACCACACCAGCAGTAGTCGTCTTCTTTCTGGGATCACCACCATCCCTAGAACCGCCGAGACCGTTGTTGGAGACCCCCTCTAGATTATTACCACTGTTAGCAGCAGAAGCCCGCTCAAGCTTCTCTACTTTCTCAACCAATGCCTTCTGTCCCAAGGCGAACCCTTGCATAACGTTGATCAGCTCTCCCATCTTCTCTTTCAGCTCGAGAATATCTGCGTTAGATGTATCCATCAGTTTGGATTTGTTGCGCCTGGTAGGGTATCTATGCGGACGTGCTATGTGCAAAGGAATGATTCTACGTGCGTGAGCAATGATTCCTGAAACAATCAAACACGTTAGAAACCGACACCTGCAAAATAGAAGACAAGTTATCATGATTCATGCATGAATGCAATGTCTATCCATATGAGGAACACTCTGTCTTTCAACCCTGGTTTCATCGAGACAGATAATAATTTGACAACCACATTCTGACATCAATCATCTGATTTTGCCATACAGAGCAGAGAATTATGATTTAGCAAAGATGTCACCCGACCATGTGTGTGCTATGTGAGCGCATACAGGAAAGCAAATAAAGCTTGAAGATCAATCACCGAATGATAACAACCACCGTATATCAAAAGCGCACAGTACGTGCAAGAGTCATACATCAGGCTGATACAAATCAAATTACAATTCTCCAGAATCAGAAAGCAAATACAAGCAAGTGAATTCCGTCAACAGGCCTGACGATAATCCACACATAACAACAAAAGTCTACACTGAAGAAGGTCCCACAGAAGGCTCTGCATCATCAACCATGAGCTCAGTGTTCTCCTGCTGCAGTCTTCCCACCTCCTTCTGGTGAATCTTCATCTGTCAGAAATAATGATCCCTCTCAGCAAGATAATGATCTCTCTCAGCCATAATCTTCACTTTCTCCGCTTCCCATTCTGTGGTAAGGACTTTGGCTCTAGCTTCCCTCTGAGCCTTCACAAGGATTTGTTTTCTCTTCTTATCCTCAATGATCTTCAAAGCTCTAGCCAACTTCTCCTTGGTGATGTCATGCTCCCTCGTGGATGACTCTAAAGCTTGGATGATCTTGCCATAATAAGCGGTGTCTATCTCAAAACGCTTCACCACAAGAGCATGTCTCTTATCCTGGTCTTCTATTTTCCCTTTGATTTCCTGATTAGCCATTTGGATTCTAGCAACACTCATCTCCAACTCAGTCTTCTCTGCATGCAGCTGACCTCTCTCCCTTTTCATCTCAAGGAATTCTTCCATACTGACAGAGGAATGAGATTCCTCAATCAACGGATACCAAGGATCACCCATAGGAAATGGTAGATGTGTGAGCTCAACCCTCTTCTTGAGCCAATCATCAAATGGAGGAAAAGACCTGTTATTAGCTCTACCCCAAGAAAATTTGCCTTTCCTTTGAATGCGGCGCCATGCATCAGACACTGGCCTCAACGATGACTGATTACCCTCAACCGGGAAGTAGCAAGACTCCTGAATCTCACACTTGAGAGGAGGAACCTCCATAGAGAATCCCATTTGTCTCTTAAGAAGCGTCGGGTTATAGTTAATACAACCTTGAACTCCTATAAGAGGCACATCGGGAAAACTCCCACAACTGCAAATGAAATCTTGTCCAGCCCCACTACTGTGAGTCCAAGCTATGTCCTTGGCTCGCAAACCCATCAACTTGGTTGCCCAATTGACAGTATGGTCAAGAAGAACAAAGGCACCTCTGGCAGGCAAATACCCCACGAACCATTTGTACAAAAGTTGAGCACAACATCTGATCAATCCCCCACGCCGCTTCTCGTTCCAATTATGGACCGAGTAATAAACATCCCCAACCAAAGTAGGAATGGGATTCCTCTGCACAAACACCCGGATGGCATTAATATCCACAAAGTTCTTCTGGTTAGGGAACAAGATGACTCCATAAATGCTCGCAGCAAGCAGAGCACAGGCAGCCTTCCAATCACCCAAAACAGCATGCTCCTTGGCTTTAGCCTCCAAGAAACTCAGATGAAAACCAGGCAACTTTCCCTTCTCCTTCAGACCTCCTTTAGTCACTTCGGGGCTCAAATAAAGAGCACGGGAGATCCCACCAACATCAGGTTCTTCCTTAGTAGCATAAAAAGGAACCTGATTTCTGATCTGAATACCCAGGATACCGGCATAGTCCTCCATCAAAGGCCCCAATATGTAATCCGGGAAGACAAAGCATCTCAAACCAGGATCATAAAACTGGAGAAAAGTATGGATGGCACTCCTATCCCTGTCTGTGAGCCTGAAAACCATCTTCAGAATACCACCATAAGTCTCACGGAACATCCCCACATGGTCAGGCGTAATCAATGCTGTCATCTCTTTCAGCACACTGATCTCTGGGTCGAAGAAACTATAAACAACATCGTCCTTCAAACCGACCCTCATATCTGAGTAAAGAAGTCTCTCAACCAGGATCTCAATCAAGAATTTCCCCTGCATATGGATAAACATGAGTCAGATGTGAATAAATGCAAAATGAGAATGATGCGGATGCATGAATGCAATGCATTGTGCCATCCTCCAAGTCCTCTGAAAATCAACTGTACGGAAACCCCGATCTCTGAACTGATCACAACCATCTGAGGGCCTGAGTAACCATAAATCCAACTCGGGGGTTCCGAAATAAACGGGACCGAAGGATATACCACCATCATCACTGGAGAACCACTGATCTGATATCAACAAAATCATCTGTACCAACCCAGGGAATCCTGAAATAAACGGATCCCCACTGATAAATACCACGGACAGAACTCCGGCATCTCAGAAATAAATATCCATGATCCAACTGAACCAGAGTCATCATCAAAGTCACCATCAGAACATGCATCTGTAAGAATCAAACCCTCCCCTCACAGGTGAATTCTATAAGGTCATCCTAAGGCGGATAATGGTCTTAACAATCGGACAAGATACTCAACGGGTTTGCCCTTTCGGGTGTGCCGTTGCAGCTCTCATAAGATTATCTAAACCAAAGATCTGGGAAAGAACGGTCACCGAAGTCAACAGCTCAAAAGAGATAACCCAACCAAAGTGGAATACTCCACAATGAAAGAGCTCTCTCAGAAAAACCTCGTCCGGCTTGTGGTATGTCACGTCACAACAACATGCCCAACCAACATGTGAGGAACGTGAGACCACGCTAATCCTAGGTGTATACTCGGGCCTGGGTTTTAGCCCCACTCAGAACACCCACCCCACATCAGAGGAACCAACCTGTACAGAATCCAGCATAATGATAATATGATGCATGCAAACATATATGCAAATATATACACGGTATAATAATCATAAATGCAATAAATAAAGCAGCACAAGCAACCAAAACTACCCTAGAGAGCGCTAGGATTGACTCGCTTAGGGAAGATGGACCAGCAAAAGGTCGACTTCTATAGTCCCCAGCAGAGTCTCCAGCTGTCGCATACGCGAAAAACAACCGACGAAAAAAGACACAGAGCCGCCACCGTGCGTTATTTATCCCAAAGGAGGGAAATGGAAATTTGAAGGCAATTTGAAAAATGCTACAGCCAAGTGTTGAACTCAGGTTAATGAAGCCACATGAGCACTAGGAAAAAATTAATTCACAAAGTGCCAATTGCCAAGGATCGAACCATGTACGCATGAAAATAGAGGCGCTGGGAAAAATAAATCACAATTTGCCAAAGGTGGGAATCGAACCATGTAGCAAGGAAAGGCAAGCGCGTTTTGATAAAACACTGCCGTTTCAATAATTGAGTTGGCATGCCAACTCGGATTCAATGCGGGCGTGGAAACAGTCAAAGAAACGAGATCCAATCATTTTGCCACTCAGTGAGCCACGTGAGCAACACACAGGGCAAACCCTAGGCGTAAATGCATACGGTGGCGCAAGGCTTCTCAGCCTTCTTCTCCGGTGAGACCGGCGGCGTAGCACAAAAAAATAATTGCAGAAATTCACAAAATGCATACCAATGGAAAGGTCTTGATGCGTAGAACAAGGATATCACATTAGCTAAGCCTAAAACATCACACATTTCATGAATCGAACGAAAACATCTTCATGTTCAAAACTTAAAATCAACATATCTCCTTCAATATTTCACCAAATTTAAATCTAAACACATCAGAATTCTCAGCATCAAATGATCTATCTAATCATGGCAATGAATTGAAGAAACATGAGATTCGAAATTTCACCAACCTGAACTTGCAGTGACCAAAATCGTGTGCTACAGCTTCCACCAGCTCCAGATCCACTCCTCTATGATTGCTTTGAAGCTTTGGAGAGAAATTGACACTTGAATTGGTCTGGATCTAGCTGAAATTCAAAACTCCATGTTCATGTTCATGTGTTGATGCAACTTGTTTCTTCACCAAAACCTTCAATCCAGTACTTGATTTGCACTCAGTGATGTTCCATGAACTCGATTATGCAGTCAAATTGAGGTGTTAATTGAAAGAATTTAAGATTTGAGATGAGAGCAAAAATGGAGGGAAAACCAAAATCTAGATCTAGAATGTGTGTAAACTCTGAAAATTCTGTTAGGATTTAGCATTTATACTCTGTCCTAATCACCTTGCTAATCAAAATTTGCATTGGTTAATTGAGATTAAGAAAAAATGAGGTGTATGACCAAATTGGAAAAGTGTGTGGTGCATGGCAAATTGTACACGTGAACAGTGCATATGCAAGGTGCAATATCACTCAAAATCAGCTCATGAACACAATGGCAATGGTATTTTTCATGTATGATCAATAAAATTCAAATTCTCCATTTTCCCTCCAAAATGAACATGCATGAACAAATGATCATGTGAGTAAATTTCATGCAATGCAATGTTGGATTTGGAAATTATAGGTCATGACAAGCAATATGCAAAAAGAGTGACTCATTTTGGAGTTTTGAATCAAAAGTTATGGCACTTTGAAGTTTCATGCACACTTGGTGATCATCTGCTCATAACTCCTCAACCATCCATCAGATGCTCATGATCTTGGACTTTTTGAAAAGGGGAGAGAAAGATATTCAACTTTCATGCTGATCAAAATTTCATTTGAAGCTTATTTGATGTTGTAAAATCAAGTTGAATTTGAACCAAAATCTTTCCATTTTTGGAAACTTGAAATTACAGGTCACTTTCCATTTTTGGAAACTTTTGTCCTAACCTCAAATTCTTCAATATTGATGTTTGGCATGATGAATGAACCTCTTTTGAACATGAATGAAGTGTTTCAAACCATTTCTCCACCTCCTAGCCCTCAGCTCTTGCACAGTTGACTTTCTATGGTCCTCAGATGGCCTTGACATGCTCTGATCAGCTTGAGCCTCAACCACTTGGGGAATTGGCTCAGAAATGAAACCCTAGCTCAAATAAGCTCCTCCACATAACCATGTGATCTTCATCATCAACAAACACCTCATTGCCTTGAGAAACCCTGGTTGAAAGAATGTCCTTGATTAGGGTTGACCAGAGGTCAAAACCCTAATCCAAAGGAACCTGAGCATGAACAATGGAGCCCTTAAAGATGACATAACCATGATGATGATGATGTACCCTTGCAATCAAGATAATGCTCAACCTCCTTGAAGAACCAAGAAAACCCTAATTGAAGCCCAAACCCTCAGATGGTTGGTGATCAATTTATGGAGACCCTCAGGCTTGAATCATGTACCATCTCCCTCTTCTGAAAAAGACTCTGGAGGATGACCTTCTTATTTTCATATGATATGCAAAATGCCAATGCCTAATGTCCTAAAACATGAAATGAAAAATGCTAAACTAGTCCCAAGAGAGGAGGGCAAATTTTGAGGTGTTACACAAGTGTGAAAAGGGCTCCCTAGGAGTACCTAGGATGTTTTGGGTGCCTAACACCTTCCCATTGCATAACCAACCCCCTTACCCAGATCTCTGTTTCTCTTTTACTAGTTTTTGTTAAAACTTTTAGGTTTTTTGTTCGCTTTCTAACCATTCCTTTGGATAAATAGAAGTGCGGTGGCGACTTGACTTGTATGATTTACCTTGGATTTAGTCAATATCTCTAATGGTAACGAATACCCCGCTACACACTCCTCCTAGTTAGGGCCAGATAATTGGTGTTCTGAGAAGCATGGTCGCTTTGGTATTGGTTACCGTCCATCTTCATGCCTACCAAATCCAAAGAGCCAAAAGAAGTTACGCCTAGTCAAATTCAATAGTGTTGGATTTCAAAATGACGACATTGTAGCAGTTATTGATGGTGCAGACAGTAGCATAAAGATTCTAAGCTTTATGCGCAAATGTCCACCTGGCTTCAAGCTAGACAACTGGACAACTTCCATGATCCCCACAATATTTTCTGTTAATACGTAATGCATTTTGTTTTTCTTAATCTCTTGGCTTCGCCCGAGTCAAGAGGATATCTTGTAAGGGCCTCCTTGTTTTCAAAGTATTATGTGATCAATAAAAAACATTTTCGCATTCAAAATCATATTCTTTTCTTTATATTATTTTACTTTTCATAAAAATTAATGGGAAAATTTTCTTTTTCTTTTACACTTTTCAAAAAGCCCATTCTAAAATAAGTTCATAAACATGCAGAGAAAATAAATACATTGGTAACAACATTAAAAATATCCCTTGTAACTCTGGATTTCCAATTAACCAAGCCGAAGATGACGATGAAGAAGATTGTAAGTTACCAACTGAACTAGCAAGGCTCCTTGAGCACGACCAGAAAGAGATTTAGCCACATAAAAATCCAGTAGAAGTCATCAATTTGGGTTTTGAGGAAGTCAGAAAAGAAGTGAAAATAAGGGCATCCCTTGAAGAGCATGTGCACACCGAGTTGGTTAAATTGCTTTGATAGTATGTAGATGTATTTGCCTGATCATATCAAGATATTCCTGGTTTATAAACTAACATCGTCGAGCATCATTTTCCACTCAATCCCGAATGTCCTCTTGTCAAACAGAAGCTCAGAAGGACCCAACCTGACATGGCACTAAAAATCAGAGAAGAGGTGAAGAAACAGTTTGATGCTGGCTTCTTAGCTATTTCTGAATATCCTCAATGGGTAGCAAATAATGTCCGAGTTCCAAAGAAAGATGGGAAGGTCAGGATGTATGTAGACTATATAGATGTCAATAAAGCGAGCCCAAAGGATGACTTTCATTTGCCTCATATTGATGTCTTGGTCGATACCACTGCTCAGTTCTCCGTGTTCTTATTCAAGGATGGTTTCTCTGGGTATAATCAGATAAAGATGTCTCTAGATAATATGGAAAAGACAACTTTTATCACGCCTTGGAGAAATTACTGCTACAAAGTCATTCCGTTTGGTTTGAAGAACACAGGGGTAACGTCTCAGCGCGCCATGGTAACTCTCTATCATGATATCATTCATAAAGAGATTGAGGTTACATGGATGACATGATTTCTAAATCCAAAACTAACCATGCTCACTTAGATCATATGAGGAAGTTGTTTGTCAGACTCCGAAAGTTCAAGCTGTAGTTGAATCCTGTAAAATGTACCTTTGGGATCTGATCTGGTAAACTCTTGTTAGTTAGAAAGGCATTGAAGTTGATCCTAACAAAGTTCAAGCAATTCAAGACATGCCACCACCCAAAACCAAAAAAGAAGTCTGATGCTTCCTAGGTCGACTCAACTACATCTCTAAATTCATTTCCCATCTGACGGCTACCTATGAACTAATTTTCAAATTGTTGAGAAAGAATCAATTGATCATGTTGAATAATGATTTCTAAGAGGAATTCGATAAAATAAAAAAGTACTTGCAAGAACCATCGATCTTAATACTACATGTTCTTGGTAGGCCACTAATCATGTATCTTACTGTGCTGGATAACTCTATGGGTTGTGTACTGGGTCAACATGTCGACACAAGTAGAAAAGAACATGCCATTTACTATCTGAGCAAGAAGTTAACTAAGTGTGAGACCAGATACTCACTTTTGGAGAAAACCTGTTGTGCTCTAGCTTGGACCGCTCGACGCCTAAAATAATATATGGTTTGCCACACTACATTATTGATATCCAAAATAGATCCAATAAAGTACATATTTGAGAAGCCTGTTGTCACTGGAAGAATTGCTCGATGGAAAATGCTACTAACAGAGTATGACATCCAATATGTTACCCAGAAAGTTGTCAAGGGGAATGTGCTATCTGACTATCTTTCTCATCAACCTATGGAGGGTTATCAACCAATGAGGTTTGACTTCCTAGATGAGGACATCTTGTTTATCAGAGATTATGAGATTTCATGCCCTGACAGAGGACCCGAACCAGGATCACGATGGATGGTCATGTTTGACGGTGCTTCAAATGCTCAAGGTCATGGAATTGGGGAAATTATCACTTCTCCAACTAGATTTCACCTTCCTTTCACTGCTAGATTATGCTTTGATTGCACCAATAATATGACATAATATGAAGCATGTATCTACGGAATCGAAGCGGCCATTAATCTGAGAATTAAAATCCTCGAGGTATACAGAGACTCCATTATGGTAATCAGTCAGATCAAGGGAGATCGGGAGACCCAGGATAACAAGTGAATTCCATACAAGAAACACGTTGTAAAGTTGATTCCTTACTTTGATTAAATCACTTTTCATCATATCCCTAGGGAATAGAATAAGCTGGCAGACGCTTTGGCTACCTTGGCGTCCATGTTCGAAGTCAAGTGAAAAAATGAAGCACCCGCTATTCGTATTGACCACTTGGGTGAACCAACACTTTATCTAGCAATTAAGGAAGAATATCACGATAAACCTTAGTTTTATGACATCAAAAGGTATTTGGAAAAACAATAATATCTCGAGAATGTTTCCATCACTGATAAGAAGGTTCTGAGAAGGCTTTATGCCAAGTTCTTCTTAAATAGGGACGTGTTGTACAAGAGGAATTATGATTCTATTTTTCTCAGATGCATGGATAGACATAAAGCAAACACGATCACAAAATCCATACACGTGGGTTAGGAAGGAGTACATGCAAAAGGGCCTTCCACGACCAAAGAGATCCTTTGAGTTGGCTACTACTAGACAACAATGGAGGTTGATTTTTACAACTTTGTCAATAGATGTCACAAATGCCATATCTATGGTGATAAGATCCATGTACCACCAACTCCATTGAATATCTTGACTTATACTTGGACTTTTTTTATGTGGGGTATTTATATGATTGGAACGATCAAGCCGAAAGCTTCCAACGATCATCACTTCATTCTGGTTGCTATTTATTACTTCACGAAGTGGATCGAAGCTGCTTCATATGCAAATGTCACACGACAAGTGGTTACCAGATTTATCAAGACAGAGATAATATGTCGCTATGGTGTTCCTACTAAGATTATCATTGGAAATGCCAGTAACCTGAACAACAAAATTATGAAAGAGATGTGTCAAGAATTCAAGATCGAGCACCACAACTCTTAACCATATCGATCCGAGATGAATGGTGTCGTAGAAGCAACATAAAACATCAAGAGAATTATCCAGAAAATGGTCAAGACTTATAAGGATTGGCATGAAATGCTCCCCTTTGCTCTGCATGGCTATAAAACTTCAGTCTGTACTTCTACTAGGGCAACACCATTCTCACTCGTGTATGGGATGGAAGTTACCTTACCAAATGAGGTTGAAATTACTTCGTTAAGTGTTATCATGGAAGCCAACCTTAATGAAGCCGAATGAGTTCAATCCATATACGATCAGCTGAATCTCATTGAAGAAAAGCGCTTGACAGTTGTCTGACATGGTCAATTAAACCAAAGACCTCTCAAGAGAGATTTCGACAAGAAGGTTCTCCCTCGTATGTACCATGAATGTGAACTTGTGCTTAAAAACTACTCTCTTATACACTCAGATCTAGGAGGCAAGTGGACTCCCAATTACGAAGGACCCTTTGTCGTCAAGAGGGCTTTCTTAGGCGGAGCCCTGATCCTCACCACCATGGATGGGGAGGAGTTTCCACTTCCCGTGAACTCCAATGCAGTAAAAAATACTATGCCTAAAAAGAAATAAATAAGAACCTGCTAGGTTGACATCCGCAAGGACAACCTTGGCAAAAATGGGTATCCCAATGGACAAAAAAAAAGTAATGTCCATGCAAAAGTTAGGGATCAAACAAAAAAATACATAAGCCTGTTAGGTCGAAAACATGAAAGGGCGACTTAGGAAAAAATAAGTATATTGGTGGAAGAAAAAATAGAAAAATGTCCAGGAAAAAATTAGGGATAAAGGCATTTGCATGCAACCTTGAGCCCACTCCATCACAGCTAGATCCCAGACGAAAAATGGTTGGTCCAATCATCGTCAACTGAAGCAAAGTGTTAAGATCCAGGTCTTACAGGGTTTGGTGGCCTATGTTGTAACCAATGGAAATTCATATAAATTTCCCATTGCCATTTACCTTTGTTTTTCAATTTTAGCAAAGTTCCTCTTTGAGGATTTTACATCCTTGTACACACACCATATGTACAAACTTTTCCATAATTAATAAACTTCATTTTCCTTTAATCGCTGTTTTTTTGTATCAATTATCATTTCTCGTATTTTGTTTGCAAAATAACTGTTTATTTTGATCATATAACACCACAAAACATAGAGAATAATAAAAAGCTAAAACAAAAGAAAAACTTTGTGCATTGCTTATTATTCGAAAAGTGCTAAGGGCAATTGGTAGTCTATAATAAACACTTGATACATGAAAGCATCTCAATAACTGCCTATCAGATCACATCTTTTTCTCCCCAGCAAGGTTAGGTTTGAAATCCCCAACAATCGGCTAACATGAAGTCCTCTCATTTGTGACAAGCTCTGTTCCAGATATCAAATGGTTGAGAATCCAAGTCTACCTCCACACAAAGAGTGTCTAACCCTTGTGGATACCGTTCATCCCTCATAAAAATAATCCACAGAGCTGCATAACATATATGACTTCATGCATCATGAAAAAAAAATCAGTCATACATTGCATACATCACGCATATCAAATACTTTCTCTTGCGACTGATCTATTTCCCCAATAGAATATTTCGGTCAATCCCCAACAGATGAACCTATGAGATCCAATTGACATTCCATATCCTCAATACACTTACCTTTCTAAATAGGGGAAACTTTCATACTCCAAAGTTTTCCCTACTTTTTTCATTTTGTCTGGTTTATTGCTCATTGCATCTGCATATTCACGTGCCCTAATCATCCATCATAACACATTTACTTACAACTGCATTTTTAAATGAGCATCATTGATTCAAAAGGGCCTTTATATTTTTGGTACAAAGATAGTGGATCAAGCTTATGCTATGTCTTGACTATTTTGGCACAACATTGATATTTAGTTCATTCCTTATGGATCAATTCAATTCTAGTGGAACCCTAGTTCTTGACCATTGGAACTTGTGGATCATGTGGTTTGCATCATGATATTGGATTTGATCATGAAACCCTAATACTTAGTACAACCTTTAGTTATGATTGGATTTCATCATGGAATAATTGGTTTTGAAGTTCATTTTTTAGGTGTTGGCTTTTGGGTGACCATGTTCATATAAAGGCTTACTTGGTGATTGTTAGTTTATTATTGGTTGGTTCATGTCATGCATTCAAGGCAAAGTTCAAGATCAAGAGTTTGAATATTCAAAACTCAAATATCAAGATTACGAGGGAAACTATGAGGCATAAGTTACATCAAGACATCATTCATTCAAAAAAGGAGCCATTCTCATTATATAAACACCAAACCATGTTACAAAATCTAAATCATGAAAACACATACAAAAACCAAAATTTTGACCTATAGTTGACTCTGGTCAACTATTGACTTTTTAGTCAACCAATTGACAAAAGTCAACTTCCTAAACCTGACCCTAAGTCCCTCAATTCCTTCTTCCATAACCCATCTTATCTTGGTCTTCAATTTGGTCCATGACTTTTGGTACTCCATGCTTTGATTTTTGATCAAGTCCCGTCGCCTTTCATCATTATGCACAATGACCCTGCAAGGACACAAACAACACAATTAGCATACTAACATAATCAACCTCAATTAAAATTTCATCTACTTGACATTTCAACAACGCTCATTTTTGTGTCCCAATACAAGCCATAAGTCAAATCCATATCTAGCATCATTTCACATTTTCACTTATTATTGTCTATCATCAAACCTTTTCTTCAAAACATAGCCCATATTCCTAACATCTAAGAAATCCAGACAAGACGCTCAACCAAGCAGTATGAAACAATTCAGTTCAAAGAGAAACTTCAAACAAGTTAATCCAAACACACCAAATCCGAACTTGTTCATCAATTGGAAAAACCTACTAATTCCAAAATTTCATGATAACATCAACATTTTAGGATTCTAATAGACCTAAAACCTAGCAATTTAAGCCATTTCAACTAATGCAAGTTGAACATACATGACAAAATCAATAGAAAATCAGTTCAGGGATTCACAACTCGATTCATAAATCATGTTCATAACATCATTACAAACCATAACAGTTCAGATTCTAATCCTTTGTATTGGCACTGCATCGGATCTCAATCCAAGTCACTTCCCCTGCAAGAGTTTGAAGACAAAGGAACCTCAAGGATGAAGACTCTTCATAATCAAGCTCAACAAAGGATTCTCCTATCAATACTTATCAGTTATGATGAGGATTTCACGCCACGAGCCTAAGTAGTAGAGAAGGGATGATAGAGAGCATTCATATCCTCATTCTGAATATCTTTGGATACGGGATGAATAAGCCAGTTGTTCAAAGTATTCATGTCTACTCAAAGTCTTCTTCTTCTCCACAGATAACATATTAACATTACAATCTACAATAACAAGGCTCACTTATGTACAAAACTATCTGGTTTAAACCCGACACTTTTCTTTATCTTGTTTTAAACACCATTCTTTTTTTTCCTTCCCTTTGGTTTAAACACCACTTCTTTGGTCTAAACACCACTTTCCTTTTCTCTTTGGTTTAAACACCACTCTTACACTTATCTGGTTTAAACACCACTTTTATCAATCTTTTGGTTTAAACACCACTTCTCCGGTTTAAACACCATTTTTGTTTTTCTTCTTATCTGGTTTAAACACCACTTATACTCCTTTCTGGTTTAAACACCATTCCCTTGGTTTAAACACCACTCTTATTTCTCTCATTGGGTTAATCACCATCTTGGTTAAAACACCCATCTCTTTGGTTTAAATACCACTTTCTTATTTTGTTGGTTTAAACACCACTTTCCCTTCTTCTTCGGTTTAAACACCACACATTTATTACCCTCTTGGTTTAAACATCACTCTTTTGACTTCAACTAATTATTTGGTTTAAACACCACACTTATATGCTCGTTTGGTTTAAACACCACTTCTCTTCCTTTTCTTTGAATTAAACACCATTATCAAGTTTAAACACCATTTCACAAATCATTCATCATTCATTCACACACCTTTTCATTTCATATCATTGATTCCATGAATTACAGAGCTTTGATTTTCTCATAGCACTATGAGAATACGTAGGCACAAGGGTCCGAATCCTTAGTGAGCACATTAATTAATAAACATTTTTTCCTTTTGTAAGTAATCTTTAGATAATAACACCCATTTGAGCAAAGAACAACCAAAATGGTTCCCGTTGAGTACAACGAATATGAAGGGTGCTAATACATTCCCCTTGCATAACCGACTTCCTTACCCATTTCTCTTCCCCATGTGTTTTATCAATATTTTCCCTTTCCTTTTGGAATAAATAAAGTTCAGTGGCGATTCTGTTGTATCTTCGAGCGTGTGTTGCGCTCAGATATTTTTTGCGGCGCGATAAAGTGCACCACCAAATCATAAACGAATCTTATCAATTTATATAGTCACTCTCTTACTTATTCTTTTAAGTATGTATCTTTAAATTCTCATAACATTGAATAAAGTAATAAATCATTCATATCCTCATTCGAATGTAATTGGCAATTTCCAAAACAAAAAATAAAAGAGAGAGAGAGAGAGAGTACACAAGGATTTATTTAGGCAGTTCCCCGACCTCGCTATGGATACGTTTGCCCTCAATTTGAATTCGAATTGAGATATTATAATAAATCTTACTTTTCAAAATGTGTGTATACAAGAGATAAAGAAATTAAACTCTACAAACGCTAAGTTTGACGTTGACTCTACCACCTCCAAAACCCTTGATCAAAGATTGATCAAGCAACCAACAATGCCGCTTCAACTTATCTATTCTTGATACTTCCTTGAAAGGCACTCCTTGTCCCAAGGATTTCACCCGATTGAATTAATCCCAAGCGCACACTTGCTGAAACCCAAGATTTGCCAACATGATCCACCATCTCACGCTACTCCCTTGCAAGTCACCCCTTGTCCCAAGGCTTTCACTCGATCGAATCCGAATTACACAATCTTGTCCAAAAGCTTCAAACACTAAGAGATCTTGAAGGAAAACCCCAACTCAGTTTTCTGGTTTGAATACCTCAAAGTTCTCAACCTAATAATCTCAGTACAACAAACCTAATTGGACGTTATCAACCCTAATCTAGAGTTAGGTTTGCAAGCTCCCCTTGAATTCAAGACTTAAGATAATCTTAACACATAAAAGTTTCAATCATCATGAAAAAAATAACTTCCCATAAGGCAAAATCCTGGTTGTTAGTCTCTTTTTGAAAGGCAGATGCTTGATTACTATCTGATTGTTATCTTCCCATAAGGCAAAAGCCTAGTTGTAATGGATGAAGTAGCTTCCCAGCATGCACCAACTTAGGTACAAAAGTAATTCATTCAGAGTCCTGCTTGAGTGTCAGAAAGTATGGTTATCAGCATCATCACAAAGCATGATTTTTCAGAACTTTCATAGCTTGGTTATGTCAGAACTTAAATAGCCTGGTTGAATTGTTCATGAGAACTGATGTCATGTTTCATATACTGGTTTTATTCATCAGTTTCAGAACTTGTATACATCTGACTCAGAACTTCATGTGGTTCAGAGCTTGTATACGCTTGGTTCAAACTAAGCACTTGGTTCAATAACTACCTGAAACACTTGGTTAACACGATGAACTTATTCAAAGTTCTCAAAAGGGTTACTAATGTTAGGAACATATAAAATATGTTTGGGTTTCAGGATTGGAATTAGATATATCAAAATCAATCATTCTTTCTCCCCCTTTATCATCATTCAAAAAGAATATAAAGACAAAGTAAACACAATAATTCTTACTAAAAAACATTATATTCAAGATAGTCCAGAGTACATAAATGAAAAATAAAGCAAAGACAAGAACAAAATTTTTCAAACTAAGGTTTAGGAGAGGGTGGTAGTCTTGATAAGATATCTCCAAGCATCCCTTCTAGCTTTGATGTCCTTTCCTTCACTTCTAAATTTAAAGCAGGGTGGCGCTCCAAAGCTCTCAGAATGAATTCCTTAAAATTCGAGGTCTTCTTCTCACCAGAGACACTTACAACTTATAGAGTAGGCTCAGAAATAACTAGAGGAACCTAAACTGGAGAAGGAGGTAGAGTTACAATAGGAGCAGGAAGTAGAAGCATTGGAGGAACCTTCTGAAGCAGGGATTCAACAATACCATAGTGTCTGGTATGGACGTTCCTCTTTGCTTCCCTCAGGCAAACATTCTCCAGCACTTCAGAACTGACTTCAATCCAGGTTCCGAAGTCGCTGATTAGAGCACACACCTCATAAAGGTTTATGTTAGAAGTATAAGCCTCAGAGAGAGAGTGGAGTCTATTGCTAGCTTTGTGTTTAAACAGAGTCAACAAAACATCCAATGGAGTAGGACAAATGTTGGTTTCAACTAAAGTCATATCAGAGTGTAAACAAGAATTCCTATCAGGAACTGCTATGACCTCAACTTCTGATTCGTTTTGTCTGACTGAATCATCATATTCCTCAAGGTTAGGATTAGGTTCAGATTGAATTTTAGTGTCATAGGAACTGTTTATGGTTATGGAAGAAGAATCAGAGGATGAAGGTTCGTTGTTTCTAAGTCTTTCCATGAATATATCAAATACAGCTACATCAATGGGTTGGTGAGGTGGAGTTGGTGGTGTGGATGTTTTTTCTAGAAATGCACGGGCTTCGGGCATGGTTAAAGGGAAAGTGGTAGGTGTGGAAAAATCAGAATCAGAAGGATGACTATTTGTATCATAAGGTTTTGTAATGGGAGTGAAATTATGGTTATGGTGGTTGATTCAAAAATGATTGGAGTGGGTATAGGAATTGTGACAAAAATAGATGGGATATAAATGGTGATTGTTTCAGAGGAACTAGTGGATTTTGGAGGTTGGGTGGTTGTAGTTCCAAAAGGAATGTATGGTGGTTGAGAAGGTTGAGGAGGAACAAATGAGGTACATAGCAGAACTTATAGAATAAATTAGAGTCTCAGTCATATGTGTTTTTCTATGATTCCCAGAAGGAGTAACTTCAAAAACCCTAACAGTCTCAGATCAGACATGTTCTGCTTTTGGTCTCATTGTGTCCTTCAGAATACTGAGTCCAGAAGTACTAGCCACTTTGGTAGGAGTTCTAACATATTCAGAAGGTCCCTCTCTAGAAGATATAGTTTTACTTTTCCTTTTTAGAGAGTATACATATTCATGGGTTTCTGGAAGTTCCTCATAGACTAACACCTCTTGAGGACGACCCTCTGCCAAACATTCATCATTGTAATGTTCTAGAACCTCCTTAGTTTCTTCTTGAGATAAGAGAGGATAATTATCCACTGTCATACTTCTAGAACCAACAAATGTCATGTCTAGAAGTGCTGAGGGATTAACGACATGTTTGATTAGGGACATATTCTTTAGAGTGTGTCCACTAAAATGCTTCTCAATAACAACATCAACTTCCTTCGTCATTCCAGCATCAATAAGATTTTATACCAGTTTACTCTCGAATAAGACGTCAAAAATTAACCTTCCGATAGGTATCCAATATCTCATTTCGGCACCTCCATTTCTAATTTTCTTGACTATTTCCCTTAGATACTTAAAACGAATTGAGGTCAAATTCATCATGTCACCAATTGCCAGATAATACATCATGTACTTCTGATTAGTGTTGACGTAATCTTGAGAATTTGAAGAAGGTCGGGGATGAATACATCCAAGAATAATTTTAAACCAGGTTTTAAGCTCGTCTTGAAGATCCTTAGCATTAAAAGAGGACTTTCCATTCTTAAAGACGACTTTTGCAATCTCTGTAATCTTATCCTTCTTTAAGATCATACCAAATCATCTCTTCCTAGAACCATCATGTTTCAGAAGAGTAGAAATTGACTTTTCAGAAATGGATATCTTGTGACCCAACACATATAACGTCACTTGAAGATTTGAAGCTTCAGTGAAAACCCAAAATTTCTTAACTAACTGTTCATATATTAGTCCTTTGAGACGTTCAAAGAAACCTTCCCATCCTTGAAATCTCAGAGTTCCAAAAAGATCAAATCCATTGGCTTTGAGTTTTTCTAAATCCACCATTAATTCACACATAACTCTTAAATCTTCAACTGGAGTATACAGAGTAAGTTCTTAAAGACCTTCGAGAACTTGTTGTTGTTTTTGTTCTTGAGTCTGTTGAGCAGTTTGTTGAGTAGAAGCCTCTGCTGAAGAGCAAAAGGGTTTTAGGGTTTGTAGAGAAAAATGGCTCAAAGAGTGAAAGTGTAGGATGTGAGAGTATCGAAAGTGTGTGAAGTGGGTGGAGTGAGTTTAAATAGATTTTTTTCAATCATGACAAACATAAAGAAAGCAACAAAGATTCTGACATGGGGGTAAAGCATGAAGGATTTTACCTAATCCCAAGGTTCATTCACCTAATATGTCACATTATCTGATCAGAAACGGTTCAATTTTCTAAGACAACTATCTTAACTGTTCCATTTATCGAGAATGATTGACAATTATTTAAAGAAAAAAATTGTTAAGTATCCATAAGGCAGATTAGTTTAACCAAACAAATTCTGACTTGATACATTTGAGATTATGAACCCTTCTCACTTCATAAGTCTCCCACTTTCAAAACTACTAACTAAACTCAGAGTCTCATTTTGTCATTCTGAGAGATAAACCTTCTGAGAAAAACATCTTTTTCATTATGGACATAAGTCCATTTTAAAAAATTTCAGAATGAAAACAAACCTATCTTCATCAAGGGGTTTGGTAAAGATATAAGCCCATTGATGGTATGTATCAATAAATATTAATTTAAAATACCCTTCTGAACATAGTCACGTATAAAGTGATGTTTTATCTCTATATGTTTTGCTCTAGAATGCAGAATGGGATTCCTAGATAAACAAATAGCAGAAGTATTATCACATAATATAGGAATGTTACTCTCATATATCTGAAAATCTTGTAGATAACTTTTCATCCAGATCATCTGAGTGTTGCATCTAGAGGTTGCTATGTATTCGGCTTCAACAATTGAAAGTGTTATTATTGATTGCCTTTTGCAAGACCATGAGATCATATTATCTCTCAGAAACTGATAGCTTCCAGAAGTATTTTTCCTCTCAAGTCTGTCTCCAGCATAGTCAGCATCACAATAAACCACTAGCTTGTAGTCTTTGGATTTTCTATAGCATAAACCAAGGTTAATCGTACCTTTCAGATACTTGAAGATCCTCTTAATAGTTTTTAAGTGGGAGTCTTTAGGATCTGATTGGAAATGAGCATAAAAACAGACATTAAACAAAATGTAAGGCCTAGAATAATTCAAGTATAAGAGAGAACCAATCATACCTCTGTATACCTTCTGTTCTACCTTAGCACTTACATCATCCTTGTAAAGGATGCAAGTAGGATTCCTATGAGTCTTTGACATCTTGCATTCAGACATGCCAAACTTCTTCATATGTTCCTTGGCATACTTGTTCTGATGGATGTAAGTTCCTTATGAACTTTTATTGATTTGAATCCCTAGAAAGAACTTGAGTTCTCCCATCAGACTCATCTCAAACTCTACTTTCATAGACTTAGCAAATTCTTTGCACAAAGTAGCATTAGAAGAACCAAATCTTACGTCATTAACATAAATCTGAACAACAAGAATGTCATTTTTGAATGACTTACAAAATAATGTTGTATCAACTTTCCCTCTAGTGAAATCATTTTCTAAAAGAGAATTGCTTAGTCTTTCATACCATGCTCTGGGATCTGGTTTCAGACCATTCAATAGTTTCTTAAGTTTGAAATAAAATCTGGATTTTTAGGATTTTCAAAACCAGGGGGTTGGTGTACATGCACTTCTTCAGAAATTTAACCATTCAGAAATGCACTATTAATATCCATCTGATATAAGATGTTGTTATAATTAACTGTAAAAGAGATTAAGAGATGACTAGACTCTAATCTGATAACGGGTGCAAAGGTTTCTATATAGTCAATCCCTTCTTGCTGACTAGAACCTTGTGCAACCAGTCGAGGTTTCTATATAGTCAATCTCCTTATTCGTTCAACTTATTCCTAAAGACCCACTTGGTTCCAATAACATGAGTTCATTTGGGTCTTGGCACCAGATCCCATACATCACTTCTGGAAAATTAATTGAGTTGTATATCCAAAATCCATTATGTATCCTGAAGTGCTTAATCAATTGATGTAGGCTCTATCAGAGACACCAAACCAAGAAAACTTTCTTTAGAGGGCTTGAAAAAGGATCTGGTTCTAACAGGTTATGACTCTCACCTATAATCAATTATTCAGAGTGTGAAGAGTTATGTATGTGCCTTATCAGTGAAGTATGAGCTTCAATAACTTCTGGTTGAGGATCTTCAGAGTCTTTAGCTTTTGAATTCTTTCCTTTAGAACATGAGTAAGTGATCTCCAGATTTGCAAATTTCTCAACTAGGTTTGATTTTTTAGAGTCAAAGCTTATCGTTGAATCTGACATGGACTGGTTCTTCAACAATCTATGTCTCGGTGTTATACACTCTATAGCCTTTTGAGTGTTCAGAGTATCCTAACATGATGCATTTCTGTGGCTTAGAATCAAACTTGCTCAGATTCTCTTTAGTGTTCAACATAAAACAAGAACATACAAAGGGATGGAAATATGAAATGTTGGGCTTCATATTCTTCCTCTCTATAACTCCATTTTATTGTGGAGTTATAGGGAACGATAAATCATGGGATATGATATTAGCATCAAAGATTTTTTTAAAATCTTTGTTTTTAAATTCGCCACCATGGTCACTTATGAATTTTACAATTCTGAGATGTTTCTCATTTTGCACTTAAGAGCAGAAGGTAGAAAACACAGAATGTGACTCACCCTTGTGTCTGAGAAATTTTGCCCATGTCCATCTACTGTAGTCATCAACAATGACTAATCCATACTTCTTACCATTGACAGAGGTGCCTGTTAGATGCCCAAGTTTGCTTATTTGAGCTATCAAATGTGGGCATCTTTCACTCCTTTTCATCGAAAAAGTGTTCGAAACCGCCCTTGCTTTTGTTGATTTGCAATACTATGTGAAATGATCTTGGTACCTTTAATTTGTGTGTTATTGTGTAGGAATTAGGCATGAAAGAGTAGAAAACGAAGGCACAAGAAAGATGGCAAAGGAACCAAGAAAGAAAGCAAACATCAGCAAGCTCGCTAGGCGAGTGATGTAGCGAAGTGCTCGCTAGGCGAGCACTCAGCGAGATGCCAGCGAACACTCCCAGACTTGGACAGAACCAAAGCTATCAAGTACTCGCTGTCGCATCCGCGAAAAACAACCGGCGGGCTAAAACAAAAACAACACAGAGCCGCCACCGTGCGTTATTTATCCCAAAGAGGGAAAGGAAACGCTCGAAGTAAACCTGGGAAAAGCATGGTCTCGCGACCAAAGAGAATGGGATCGGGAGTCGGTTATGCGAAGGGAATGTATTAGCACCCCTACGCATCCGTCGTACTCGACGGGATCCACGCTCAAAAGATAGGTTAAGGTTGCTAAAACAAACATCACACACACACACTGAAAACAACACAGGTGGAGGAAGAGAGGAGAGGGCTCGCTAGGATATTGCATCCTATGCCTACGTATCTCGTCTGGAACGAGAATCAGAGCTGCCGTAGTTCGGCTCACGCACGCCGAAACAAAACATACGCAAAAAGGCAAACATGGAACCCGAACGCCAATCGCTGGACTTACATCAGCTTCCGAACCAAACAAACCCACACTGGAAACCAGATGCCACTTGATGGACTTATACCGGACTCCAAGCACACAACAAGAGGATACGAAATGCCAATGGCTGGGCTTACATCCGTCTCCTACACACACAAGAAGAAACAAGCAACAAGTTACTAAGGAGTCGGGAACTCGAGCCTAGCAACTGTCAAGCAAACACACACAAAAAGAGAAAAAGGTTGAAAAACAAAAAGGGTGCCCGGAGAGATCTCGTGCGACCTCCTGCCTACGTACCTCATCTGGTATGAGGATCAGGGCAACGTAGTTCCCCTGAATGGGAAAGAAATTCTAACCAGATACAAAGGGAGACACACTACTAGGGAGCTGGACTCGAGCCTAGATGTTATCATGCATATCATCCCTAAGTTATGGTTTCTATCCTAACTTGCACAGGCAGCAAGCTAATCCTAAACAGGTAAAGCAGAGCATGCAAGCATAATCAAAATAAAGCAAACATTCACAATTAGCACACACTATATCCAGACAAAGTGGGCTCAAACAAAGGGTTAGGCTGCAAAAGCAAACCAACTGTATCAGGTGATGTTAGCTCTTAACCCTAACATTGAGAGTCAGGGTGAAGCCAGATGAAAGGTGGGTGAAGATTGGACTTCACAACTCTTATCCCTGGCCTGGGAGAGCTTCAGACAATGAAGTGTGGGTCCAGAAAGTGGGAACCCTTCTACACTTATGACACTGACTCAACTGATCTTAGGTTAATGTCCACAAGGCATCAACATGTGATGTGAGCCAAGGGACGACTCAACAGAATAGCAGGAGGTGGACTACACACCTCTTGTGTCTGCCAATTGCCTTAACAAAGGTCTTTTCCTGCTTGGGGACAAAAATAAACAAGCACAAACATTGCCTCTTAAGGAGGACTTCAGACAGGTGCCTGGCCAAGTAACAGGCCAGGTCTTCCAGACTACATGGAGTTAGTGATTCTACCTCAATTGGTTTACACAACCAAGCAGCAACAACAGCAAGTTCACAATGAACTATAGCAACTAAGGTACCTGAAATCAATCTAACATAATCAGTACTCAGCACAAACAGTCAAACAGACAAGTTAAAAGTCAACAGCACAAACAGATAGCAAGCATCAATGCACAAAGGTGCAAGCCACAAGGCCTAAGCATAATTCTCAATGCCTACAAAACAAACTCAAGTTAGTCATAAACAAGCAATAAACCAATCCCAATTGAGTGCACATCATCAAGTATAAGCAATTGTGCTCTTTGACCTGAAACAAAGCTCAAATGTGAGAACACAAACCACTAGTACAAGACTAGGGTCAAAATAGGATCAATAAGTCAAAACAGAACATGAAACTTATCCAAAATCAAGATCAATCAAATAAGAATCAAATCTAGTTGGTCTCATGTTCATATCATCAACCATTATCATTTCATGAGGCAAAGAGTACAAAACATGCGATTTAGAACCTCAAAGGACCAAACAGAATGAATCAATTCAAACTCAATCCAAAACAATTCAATAAATCTCCAAAACATTCACAGCTAAACAGCATTCATTACATGTCAATCACACCAAATTTCAAGCCAATTGGACAATGGGAAGCAAGTCAATTAAATTCATCAAGTTAAAGCATGCTCATACAAGCTCATACAAGGCATCAAAACATGCATCAACTTCCAGCAATCATAAAACAGTATAGGAACATGATAAATGCACCAAACCAAAACCATGATACACTTTAATGTGTCTATAATCACTCCACAAAATTTCAGGTCCATCCAATACATATCCAGAATTTCACAAAACATTTAAAAACATGACTCACAAAAACTCCACATTTGGTCAAACAGAAAGGAAATTCTCAATCAGATTGGAAACACATCCAAAAATTCCAGAAAAATTCACATGTGAACCTCACATCCATAAGTATCAACATGAAAAATTTCAGCTCATTTCAAGTTCATATGGTATGGTAACAAAATTCATGAAGTCAGACAAGAAATGGTGTGACACAAATTGTCACACCTCTAATGATCATGTGATATCTCTCAATCCAGGAATGCAAAAATCACAAACCACATATCAAAATGTTCATCAAAGTGTCTAGATTACACATGTAAAATTTCAGGAATTTCCAATTAAGCATCCTCATTTCATGAGCAAAATGGTAAGCAAAGTGCATGAAACCACATACATGAACAAACCCTAAGCCATTTTTAAATTCACACGTGCACAATTTTTGAAAAAATCACCAAAAAATAGTAGAGATTACAAGGATCATGGTGGAAAAAAATTCATTCAATTTGGATCATTAGTTTGTGAGTTATGAATATTTCATGTGGAAGAAAAAAAAAAGTGAAATAAGGCATGGTGAAACATGAAGCACATGAAAATAAATGGCAAGGCAATATGTGGAAATGGCGCTCAAGCGGAATCGAAGCAGGTTCCAGTTTAAAATTCTAGTGCGCGCAAACACCACATGACATGAACAGTACGCGAAATATGGATCAAACTCATTTTCTGGAAATTTTTCACAAGTTCTTCACGTGTTCATACATTCATATGCTCAAGAACAAATCTCCACCAAATTGGACAAACCATATATCATCAGAAAGGTCTCACAACGCACATCAACAATATCACATTCATTAAGCCTAATTCATCCTAATTTAACCGGATCGATCCAAAACATGTTCATGCATCAAAATTCAAATCATCATAACTCTCTCATTTCTCAACGAAAATTAATGATTCAACTTGCAGAATTCTCTACTAAACAAGATCTATCCAAATCATCAATCAGTTTCATGAATCATTGAATTCTAAAACTGACCTTAATTTGAAGACGGTTGCGAATTTGCGTGTTTTTGGCCTTGGAATTGCAAAACAGAACTTCTATGATGCTAGTAGGAGTGAATGGACGCAAGGCCTTGGCTCAATAGTGCTTGATTTGCTCAGAAATTCGAATTGCCATGGATGCACCTTCTTGTAACAGTCCTTGATTTTGCTTGAATATGAAGAATCATTGCTTGCAAAAGCTTCTTCAATGGTTGTAGATGATGAAACAATGAAGATCTTGGCTAGGTTTGTGAAGAAATTGCAAAAAAAATGAAGATGAAAAGTTGAGAGAATTGTGCAATTTTGGATCTAGATCTGAGATGAATGAATGTTAATCTGATTTTCTGTTATGATTAACCATTTATATGATGCACTAATCCATTTTGTTAATCAAGTTTAGCCAAATGTGAGCGATTAGTGAAAATGCACTTTTATGCTAAATGGTAATTAGCCAATCCACCCTCACTTATACAAATCCAATGCAACAGTAGAATTTTCTGGTTTGAGCAAGTTACAAATGTCATTTGTGAGCTAGTGCAAAAGGAATCATGTGAAAACAAGGCTTAATTCTCAAAATGCACTTTTTCCCTCCAAATTCAAAATTGGTCCACTTGAAAAATGGACTTTTTGTGTGATGAGTTTTCATGACATGTAATGCTCGTTTTGGATAGAGGACATCAAAATAATTTTGCTCAAAGAAACCTCACTCCATTTGGCCTTGTGAATCAAAAGTTATGCTACTTTGAAATTCCACTTTTTTGGACAATGATCAATCCATAACTTGCCAACCACAAATGAGAAATTCATGTTCTTGGACTTTTTGGAAAGGTGAGAGCAAGATCTACAATTTTCATGTTGGACAAATTTTCATTTGAAGCATTTTTGGACATGTAATTTTAAAGAGAAAAACTTTCCATTTTTGGCAATTTTCAATTACAAGTCACTTTCTGTTTTTGGAAAGTTTCCATCTGACTTTATTTTCTTCATTCTTGATCTTTGAAATGTCAAATGAAACTTGTTTGGACATGAATGAAGTATCTCTAACCCTCTCCCACCTCCAAATCCATCAATTCAGGCACAATTGACTTTTTTTGACTGCTAGATGAATTGGCTGTGCATTGATCAACTTGAGCTTCAAACTCCTGATGAAAATGGCTCAATGATGAAACCCTAGCTTCCATAAGCTCAATATAACCATATGATGATCCCCATATCCACTGAAAACTCCATCTCCTTGCCAAGCCCTGATTGGCACAATGCAAACGATTAGGGTTGACCAGAGGTCAAAACCCTAATCTCAAGGTATCTGATCAAGCATAATGAATCTCTGGGTGATGACAATACCATGATGATGATGATGTACCATTTCAACCAAGATGAAGCTCAACCCTCCTTGAGAACCAAGAAACCCTGATTTGAATCACACATCCTCAGATGGTTAATGATTAATCCAACGAAACCCTAGCTTGCATCTCAACCTCTTTATCCTCTGATCAAGACTTAGGAGGATGACTTGCTTGTTGCCACATGATATGCAAATATGCAATGCCTAATGACCTAAAAAATGATATGCAATATGTTAAGCTAGTCCCAAGAGAGGAGGGCAAATTTTGAGGTGTTACACTCGCTAGGCGAGCTTCTAGCGAGCAAGCAGCGAACAATTCCAGTAGCAAAACCATCGAAACTCGCTGTGGCGAGGGAAGTAGCCAAGTACTCGCTAGGCGAGCATCCAGCGAGCAGGTAGTGAGCAATTCCAGAAGCAAAATCATCAAGGCTCGTTGGAGCGAATGAGAGAAGCGAGGGCTTCGCCTAGCGAAGGATTGTTCGCCTAGCAAACATATGCAACTTTTTTGGGATGTTTCCTCTGGGCGCAGGCTACTCTGGTGGCTTATTTTGGGGCTCGCTAGGCGAACCATTCTGCTCGTCTAGCGAGCATGACAGCTCAGTAACCAGTACTATAAGTAGCATGGGCTACTTTTTGTAAAAGCATCTTTTATCTTTTCATCTTCATTTTTTCTTGGGATCATACTATGTACCCTAAAACCCCATTTTTCTCATTTCTCTTCTTCTCTTAACAATATTTTACAAAAAGAAGGTGGATTCCCATCCAATCTCGATTCTTCGACTCAGATGTTGATCAACCTTCGACCGAAACTTGTTGACCAAGCTACCATGAAAATGAGTAGCTAAGTCCTTCATTTTGTCAAGGTTAGATGTAGATGATCATAAGCTTTGTATGTATATGGGTTGATCTTCATTTGTAAACTCTTTGATGATGAATGTATGGTGAAAACCTTGTTTTATTGATAACTCTTTGTGTTGGTTTATTATTGAAAGGTGTTTTCCAACTCTTGACCTAGGTTTTCATCCATCCTTGTTCTTTAGCTAGAGATAGTATTGAATGAGTTTGTTCACTAAAAAGTTGAACCTAAAAGTTGTCATTTTGATAGATTGTGTGAGAAATCAACAATGGATCAAAATGGGAAAAACTCCCAATGTGTGTTAGAGATAAACACATTGAGAGGATTTTGTGAATGTGTTTATCATCTAATGGAGTTTATGAGTTTTGTTTGATCGAACATATGCATGCAAAGTGATCGTCGAACCCTAACTTTGACAATCTTTCTCAAATCGTAAAACCAAAACTTTTACCGCAATTTCTTACTTTTTATGCAAGCTACCGTAACCAAAAACTAAAACCCCCTTGTTATTATAAGTTAAGAACTTAACAACTGTCGAATGGCGGCAATATCACATAATCCCTGTGGAGACGATAACAAACCCCGATACTCTATCCTTGTACTCAACAAAATGGCGCCGTTGCCGGGGATTGTGAATTGATATTGCAAGCATCGCAATAGTTGCTTAATTTCTAACTTCTGAATTGTTGACTTGTGCTTGTTAATTTGTTTGGTTTAGTGTGCAGCTTTCGTTTTATGCGAGGGCAGGTTCCTGAGGACCAACTTCTTTTTGATCCCGAGATCGAAAGAACCGCAAGGAGACTGAATAGCAGAACGAGACAAAGGAGGCAACAAGCTAGACAACGACAAGAACAAGGAGAAGGTTCTTCTACAACACACACACCACCTTTCACACCTATCATGGATCCACCACCACCACCGCCCATTTCCACACCATGTGTCAACAGTCCGAGGAATACAGCTCAGTTTACCAACCACACGGGAAGGCAAGCCGAGATGAAGACGGGAACTCTTAACTTGCTATATGGAAGTCCATTCACCGGAATGGACCATGAAGACCCCTTTGTTTTTCTCACCAAATTTTACGAGATAGCATTGGCAGCCGGAGTTGATCAAGCTCAAGAGCTACCGTTGTTCAAAAGACTATTTCCTCATGCTTTGCTCGGCAAAGCCAAAGATTGGTACTTGGATCAAACACCTGCAGTCATGACGGATTGGAACGTGTTGGAAGAGAAGCTCATTGAAAGATTTTTCTCCCACAACCGGTTCATGGAATCCAAAACGGCTATCTCCGTGTTTTCACAAGGAGCCAACGAATCATTGAATGAGGCATGGGAAAGATTTAAATCCATGCTTCGAAAGTGCAAAGGGCATGGTTTTGACGAATTGACGCAAATCCACATTTTCAAGAATGGCCTTCAACCTAATTGCAAGACTTTATTGGATGCTACCTCGGGTGGTTCTTCGTTGTCTAAAAGCGCCGACGAAGCTACTGATATCATTAACCGTGTGGCTCTAAATGACCTCCAAAGTCAAAGTAGAGGCAACACTTTGAAGAAACCGGGAGTGCTTGAACTTGGGACAAACGATGTTATTCTTGCCCAAAATAAACTCATTTCACAACAAGTTGAACTCTTAACTCAACAAATAAAAGAGTTAAGAGAGCCTTCAAAAGCTAAACAAATAGCTTGTTGTGAGCTTTGCAAGGGTGATCATGACACCGGGTTTTGTCCACCTCCCGGGTTCGAAGAGGTGAATTACATGGCAAACCAACGAGACTACCAACCGAGGCAACAACAACAACAACCGTATCAACAACATCCTCAAAATCAACAACAACACTTTCAAGGGAATCAAGGGTTCCAACCAAGGGCTAACTATCACCATAACCAAGGTTATGGGGTGGTACTTCTAGCCGTCAAAATCCTTACCAACCTCAACAACCGCCGGTCATGACTTCAAAGTTAGAAGAGACATTGACACAATTTATGAAATTGTCGATGGCTAATCAAAAGAGCAACGATGCGGCAATTAAAAATCTCGAAACTCAAGTCGGTCAACTTGCTAAACAACTAGCGGAACAACAACCCGGACCATCTTTTTCGGCGAACACGCAAACGAATTCAAAAGAGCATTGTAAAGCGATAACGACGAGAAGTGGAAGGGAGTTGATTAGTGAGAGTAAAAAAAGAGATGAGAGTGAAAAAAGAGAGGATGAGAAAAATGATGAGGAGAAAAAAATAGAGGATATCATTGATGGTGAAGTTGGGGAGTGGAGTGAGGAAGAAGTTGAAAAGATGAAAAAAATGGTGAAGTAGAAAATAAAGAAAGTGTGGAAGTCGAAAAAAATAAGAGTGATGAAGTGATGGTGGAGGGAGTAAAAAAGAAAAGAGAGAGGAATTCTAGAGTTTCTAAAGGAAAGGAGGTAGTGGGCGCTACTCCAATCCAAAACCTTCCGTATCCACATGCTTCATCTAAGAGGGAGAATGAACGGCATTACGCCCGGTTCATGGATATATTCAAACAACTTCAAGTGAACATTCCGTTTGCCGAAGCATTGGAGCAAATGCCTAAGTATGCGAAATTCATGAAAGACATACTTACTAAAAAATGGAGGTACACGGAACCGGAGACAATTGTCATAGATGCTAGTTGTAGTGCAATCATTCAACGTACGCTTCCAAAAAAAGAGGTTGACCCGGGACGAGTTACTTTGCCGGTTAAAATTTATGATGTCTATGTCAGAAAAGGGCTAATTGATTTGGGGTCAAGCATTAATCTAATACCATTGTCTATTGTGAAGAGGCTTGGCAACATTGAAATGAAGGCCATCCGGATGACTTTGCAATTGGCCGATAAGTCGACTACCCATCCTCATGGGTTAGCCCAAGATGTATTGGTCAAAGTTGACAAATTCTTCTTCCCGGTTGATTTCATTGTGATTGATATAGAAGAAGATGACGATGCTCCGCTTATTCTTGGCCGACCATTCATGAAAACCGCACGCATGATGATTGACGTTGACGACGGTTTGATGAAAGTAAGGGTCCAAAATGAAGAAGTTACTTTTGATCTATTCGAAGCCATGAAGCATTCAAAGGATAGAAGTGATAGCTTTCGCATTGATGTGATCGAAGAGGCAACTTTTGAGGTTTCTAAACATATTCATGAGATATCCCCTATGGAGTTAGCTCTTGATGACTCCTTTGAAGTTTTCACAATTGAAGAAGAGCAAGCTCTTGATGAATGCCTAAGGGAACTTGATAGTCTAAAAGAGTTACATCCGTGGGAAATTGAGGAGGAAGTATTGAAGAAGGAGGTTAATGAAGAAAAATCGACGATTGAATTGAAAATGTTACCTTCTAATTTGAAGTATGCATTCCTCGACGAGACCGAAGCAAGGCCGGTTATCATAAGAAATCTTTTGTCGAAGAATGAAGAAGCCCATTTGATCAATATTTTGAAAAAGAATCAAGAAGCCATGGGTTGGACTCTTTCCGATCTCAAAGGAATTAGTCCTTCCTATTGCATGCACAAGATCTTAATGGAAGAGGACTTTAAGCTGGTAGCTCAACCGCAACGCCGCTTAAATCATACTATGAAGGAAGTTGTTAGAAAGGAGGTTGTTAAGTTGTTGGATGCGGGAATGATTTACCCGATTTCGGATATCCCATGGGTTAGTCCTGTACATGTGGTTCCGAAGAAAGGTAGCATTACCGTGATTCGAAATGAAAAGGATGAGTTGATCCCGACAAAAGTGGCAACGGGGTGGCGTATGTGCATTGATTATAGGCGGTTGAATACCGCAATTCGAAAAGATCACTTTCCACTCCCGTTCATGGATCAAATGCTAGAAAGACTTTCTGGGCAACAATACTATTGTTTCTTAGATGGCTATTCCGGGTATAACCAAATCGCGGTTGTCCCGGCCGATCATGAAAAGACGGCTTTCACATGTCCTTTTGGAAATTTCGCATACCGTAAAATGCCTTTTGGGTTGTGCAATGCACCTGCGACTTTCCAAAGATGTGTGCAAGCTATTTTTGCCGACCTTATCGAGAAAATAATGGAAGTCTTTATGGACGACTTCTCCGTATTTGGTGGTTCCTTTGGTCTATGCTTGGACAACTTGGAAACGGTTCTTGAAAGATGTGTGAAGACAAATCTTGTGCTTAATTGGGAGAAGTGCCATTTTATGGTGACCGAGGGGATAGTGCTTGGCCATAAAGTCTCTTCAAGAGGGCTTGAAGTTGATCGTGCTAAAGTTGAAGTGATTGAGAAGTTGCCTCCTCCGGCTAATTTGAAGGGAGTCCAAAGCTTTCTGGGGCACGTCGATTTCTATCGGCGCTTTATCAAAGACTTCTCAAAGGTAGCTAAGCCTTTGAGTAACCTGCTAGCTAAGGATCAGGTATTTCTTGTAACTGATGAGTGTTTACAAGCTTTTGAAATTTTAAAGGAAAAATTGGTTACCGCTCCAATTATAGTCGCTCCAAATTGGAATTTAAATTTTGAGCTCATGTGTGATGCGAGCGACTGTGCAATCGGAGCGGTATTAGGCCAAAGAAAAGAGAAAAATTTTCATGTGATACATTACGCAAGTAAAGTTCTTAATGAGGCGCAAGTTAACTATGCCACCACTGAAAAAGAATTACTTGCGATAGTGTATGCGCTTGAAAAGTTTAGGTCCTATCTTATTGGTTCCAAGGTCATAGTGTATACCGACCACTCGGTGATTAAATATTTGCTCACCAAACCGGACTCGAAGCAAAGGCCCATCCGTTGGATCCTCTTGTTGCAAGAATTTGATGTTAAAATCAAAGACAAGAAAGGATCGGAAAATTTGGTGGCAGATCATTTATCTCGCTTAGTTAATGTGGAGGTTACCGCTTCCGAGAAGGAAATCCGGGAAGAGTTTCCTGATGAAAAACTTTTCAAAGTTCAAGTTAGGTCGTGGTTTGCGGACTTTGCGAACCATAAGGCTAGTGGTTTGGTGCCTCCCGACCTAACTTCAAACCAAAAAAGGAAATTTCTCTCGGATGCTAAGTACTACGTATGGGATGACCCATACTTTTTTAAATTGGGTCGTGATAACCTTTTGAGGAGATGTGTTACTGGCGATGAAGCGCAAAGCATTCTTTGGCATTGTCACAACTCGCCTTACGGCGGACACTACAATGGGGTAAGAACGGCCACTAAAGTCCTTCAGTCAGGATTTTATTGGCCTGCTATTTTCAAAGACGCAAATGCCCATGCGCAAAGTTGTGATAGTTGCCAAAGAAGTGGTGGGATTGGTAAGAGAGACGAGATGCCTCTCCAAAACATCCAAGAGGTTGAAGTATTCAATTGTTGGGGTATCGACTTTGTTGGACCATTCCCACCCTCATATGGTAATGAATATGTGCTTGTGGCGTTTGACTATGTTTCTAAGTGGGTTGAGGCGATTGCCTCACCTCGGGCGGATGCTAAAACGGTAATAAAATTTTTGAAGAAAAACATTTTTTCCCGTTTTGGAACCCCTCGTGTGTTGATTAGTGACGGAGGGTCGCAATTTTTGTAATGCACCGTTAGAAAGCGTTTTGAAACATTACGGTGTATCACATAGAGTGGCGACTCCGTATCACCCACAAGCAAACGGTCAAGCCGAAGTCTCTAATCGTGAGATTAAGAGAATTCTTGAAAAAAACGTGTCAAATTCTAAAAAAGAGTGGTCGCAAAAATTGGATGAAGCTTTATGGGCATACCGTACCGCTTTTAAAGCTCCAATTGGGCTAATTCCTTTTCAATTGGTGTTTGGTAAAACTTGCCATTTGTCGGTCGAATTGGAGCACAAAGCTTTGTGGGCTCTGAAATTATTGAACTTTGATAAGGATTTGGCCGGTGAAAAAAGAAAAGTGCAATTGCTTGAGTTGGAAGAAATGCACAATGCTGCATATCACTCGAGTTGGTTGTACAAAGAAAAGGTGAAAAAGTATCATGACAAAAAGCTTAGGAAGAAGGAATTTGTGCCCGGACAGTTGGTCCTTTTGTTCAAATCTAGGTTGAAGCTATTCCCGGGAAAATTGAAATCTAAATGGTCCGGGCCATTTCGTGTTAAAGAAGTCAAAGAGTATGGAGCTGTTGTCATTGAGGACTTGGAGAAGAAAGACAGTTGGACGGTTAACGGCCAACGTTTGAAGGTTTATCTTGGCGGTCTTGTGGATCGCGAAAGCTGTGCAATCTGCTTGGATGCTCCTCTGTGAGCATCTCGAACCGTCGAGCTTATCCGACGTTAAACAAGCGCTTGTTGGGAGGCACCCCAACATTGTAAGTATTTACAGCTTTCTGTTGTGTGGTATTGGTGTTCAAATTGATGGAACCTTGCTGAAATGTGCTTTGCATGCTGATTTGAAAAAACAAAATCCTGTCATGTTCGCTAGCTGCTCGCTAGGCGAAGACAGTAGCGAGCTGATTCGCTAGCTGCTCGCTAGGCGAAGACAGTAGCGAGCGTGGCAGAAACCCATTTAATTTTCAGAGGGCCACTCATTTGGGCCAAAAACCATTTTAAATTGTTTTAGTCTGAACCTCACGAACTCACTCTCACTCTCACACTTTTCACTTCCATCTCACACAAACCCTAACTGTTGCATTGCAAACCCTAACCGTTACATTTCAAAATCAATCAACCTCTTCAATCAGGTTTGTTCTGTCTCCATTCTTTTGTGCTTTCAATGTTGTAAATTCTGTAGAATGAATCATGAGGGTTGAATTTGGGAGATTGGGTTTTTAGGTTTGCATGTATGTTTAGAACGATTCTTAGCATGTTAAATTACTTTGTTTCTGAAATTTGGGAGATTGGGTATCATTAGACTTTGGGTTTTCTGAAATTGGATTGTTAACAATGGAGAACTAAGAATCCCGTAACATTCGCTAGCATCCTCGCTAGGCGAATCTGTGGTGAGCATTCGCTGCCACTTCGCTAGGCGAACCCGTAGCGAATCTTCGTTGGGTCCTCGCTAAGCGAAGCAGTAGCGACCATGACAGTAGTTGGTTTTTCTGTTTTTCTCTCTAATCTGTTTTGTGGTTGTGTGCTGTTTCTTTTCTATGATTTTACAGATGGCATACAGGTCAAGTGCTTCGAAAAAGAGAAAGGTCGGGAGCACTTCCCGTACTGTGCCAATTCAATTTGACACCGACAAATTCATCGGGGCAAAGCAAGCCGCACGTTATGTGGCATTGGAAAAAAGAAAAATCTTGCCAGAGAAGAGGTTTATGATCAACCCCGAAGGCGATTATCGGACATTTGTTGGGTTGATACATAGCAAGAAATGGGACAGGTTGATCGCTCCACTCGAAAGCTATGACATTGAGATAGTGCGTGAGTTATATGCGAATGCGCTGCCGAATGACGACGAGCCTTTCACTTGGACTACAAGAGTGTCAGGACGTCAGGTCGCTTTTGATCGGGATGTTATTAACCGAGTGCTGGGTGAACCGCTCCATCTGGGAGCTAATGAGAGGGATGCATACCACAGAGATCTGAGGCTCCACAAAGACACCGATGCTATTTTTGCGGCCCTGTTGTTTGAGGGAAAGTCAGTTGAGGTGAACCCATCTGGGGTTCCTGTGAGGTACCATAGGGAGGATATGATTCCCTTGGCTCATCTGATCTTGATGCTGGTTCTGACCAACATTAAGCCCATGTCACACACGTCGACCGTGCCGATCCCAGTGGCACACTTGGTCCACTGTATTCTCACTAATATACAGATCGATATGGCGCGAATCATTGCGATTGAGATGAAGTCTGTGGTTGAGAGTGGGCTGAAGTCGGGGGCACGAGTTAACTTCCCCCTTGCTTTCCCTTGTCTCATCATGGCTTTGTGCCAACAGTCGAGGGTGAAGCTACCCTCCCGCAGTCAGGTAAGGATTCCGTCCGCAATCGATGATCGATATGTGGCCAAGTACTGTAAGCCGAAGAACTTCCTAGGTAGTACAACTGCTGATGATACCGGGGCTTCTGATGGTCCTGGTGTTTTTGCCCAAGGGTTTGATCCTTTCCAGCAGGTTGTCTGCAACTACAATTGGGATTGGATGGCGGCGACTCAGTGCGCCATGATAGATATTCATGACTCTATGCAGTTATTACAGTTGCAGGTACGTGACCCTTCTGGAGAGCATCCTATGATGACGCGTGAGCAGTTCTTGCAACATGCTAGCTGGCCTGAGGACAGGCCTGTTTTTGGAGAGGGGGCGGGTGCTGGTGCTTCTGGTGGTGCTGATGATGATGATAATGGTTCCGGTTCTGAGGCCGGTAGTGAAGAGAGTTCTGAGTCCTATGAGGACTAAGTTTTATTTTTTTTCATGTTATGTTTTATTTTATTGTATTTTCAGATATGTTGTATTTTGGTTTTGGTTATGTACTTTTTGGGGTGTTTTGTCCCCCACGCACATTTTTAACATTTTGAAGTGATGATTATAGTTTATGTTTTAAATTATTGTGTTTGGTTTGAATTTCTTTTGTTTAATAAATTTTTGGTTGTTGAGGGTCAAACCTTCTAGATTGGTTACTCCTCAAAGAAGTATCCAATGAAGGTGCATCCGAGCTTGGATGACAATGATAAAAATAAACAAGCGAATAATGCTAAGGTACATGGTTACCTCCGGTTAGAATTTTAGAATGCATTAAGAACTTTACTCTTTTCGTAATTGAATATTGTTCTTTTTGCAACATAATTGAATGAATGATTCACCTAGGACTTAGAACCACAAATTGTGAGGAAACCTCCATTGTACACTAAAATGTTGGATTCTAATAAACTGTGTTGATTCATTCGATTCATGCTTTGTCTTTTATTATTGTGAATTTGTGGAAGCAATTAGAAATGATCAAGGCGCTTGTTTTCTTTCGAGCACAACCAGTTCCAAATACAACTTACCCGTGAGCATAGAGTATTCGTGAACCCCTTTGAGCTTAAACAGTTGAATCTCAGCTTGAAATAAGGTGAGATGTCAAAATCTTTTTTCTTGAAACCCTGAAATTTTTGATAATTGTTCTTTTGCCGTAAAAAGTCAAGAGCATTCACTTAGGGTGAGTAAAAGATAAGTTGGAGAGAACGAAAATGAGAATCGGTAGGTGCCACAACTCTTGAATAACCGAGCAAGCATTGAAAAAAAAATATTATTTAGAAAAGAGAAACATCTGTTTTGTGAATACAATGTAGAAAAAGAAAAAAAAATATAGAGAAAATGAAAATGAATGCTTGCTTGGAAGAAAAATAGTGAAAAACAAAATTGAGTTGTGAAATAAGAGTTGTGAAGGTTTCAAATGAGAAACAAGTGGAACAAAGTTGAGATGTGTGAATAGCTTGTATAGTGAATGTCTCTTTTGCATCGGCAATTTCGTTTTCAATGGCCTTAGATATGACGCTTGTTTGTAAACCTGACCAAGCTACAACCGGAAAAGACCTTAGTGATCTTCGTGCTTCCGCATTTTCATTTATATTTGTTAGACATTGTATGAATTGAATTGACTTTTGCATTGTTTGTTGGAGAGTGAAATTGTCCCCGCGGTTGCAAACGCGTAATTTCTTCAATCCTTATTATTCGAAGAGGAGAGATAGGGTGATTCATTCAGGATAACATTATTGTGGATTGATACATGTTTTGCATTGCTATAAGGCTTTAGTTCTTGTGTATTGTGTTATTCTAACCATTGGGAACTTGTGTCTGGTTGATTCTCTTGTGTTTGAGTCATTTTATCCAATTTCGGAGAAATCTTTTTCTTTAAGCAAATCCTCTTGTCCTTCAAGAGGCATACTTTGCTTGAGGGCAAGCAAGAATCTAGTTGGGGAGAGTTATTAGATGCCCAAGTTTGCTTATTTGAGCTATTAAATATGGGCATCTTTCACTCCTTTTCGTCGAAAAAGTGTTCGAAACCGCCCTTACTTTTGTTGATTTGCAATACTATATGAAATGATCTTGGTACCTTTAATTTGTGTGTTATTGTGCAGGAATTAGGCATGAAAGAGGAGAAAACGAAGGCACAAGAAAGATGGCAAAGGAACCAAGAAAGAAAGCAAACATCAGCAAGCTCGCTAGGCGAGTGATGTAGCAAAGTGCTCGTTAGGCGAGCACTCAGCGAGATGCCAGCGAACACTCCCAGACTTGGACAGAACCAAAGTTATCAAGTACTCGCTAGGCGAGCATCTAGCGAGCAAGCAGCGAACAATTCCAGTAGCAAAACCAGCAAAACTCGTTGTGGCGAGGGAAGTAGCCAAGTACTCGCTAGGCGAGCATCCAACGAGTAGGTAGCAAGCAATTCCAGTAGCAAAATCATCAAGGCTCGCTGGAGCGAATGAGAGAAGCGAGGGCTTCGCCTAACGAAGGATTGTTCGCCTAGCGAACATATGCAACTTTTCTGGGATTTTTCCTCTGGGCGCAGGCTACTCTGGTGGCTTATTTTGGGGCTCGCTAGGCGAACCATTCTGCTTGCCTAGCGAGCATGACAGCTCAGTAACCAGTACTATAAGTAGCATGGGCTACTTTTTGTAAAAGCATCTTTTATCTTTTCATCTTCATTTTTTCTTGGGATCATACTTTGTACCCTAAAAACCCATTTTTCTCATTTTTCTTCTTCTCTTAAAAATATTTTACAAAAAGAAGGTGGATTCCCATCCAATCTTGATTCTTCGACTCGGATGTTGATCAACCTTCGACCGAAACTTGTTGACCAAGCTACCATGAAAATGAGTAGCTAAGTCCTTCATTTTGTCAAGGTTAGATGTAGATGATCATAATCTTTGTATGTATATGGGTTGATCTTCATTTGTAAACTCTTTGATGATGAATGTATGGTGAAAACCTTGTTTTATTGATAACTCTTTGTGTTGGTTTATTATTGAAAGGTGTTTTCCAACTCTTGACCTAGGTTTTCATCCATCCTTGTTCTTTAGCTAGAGATAGTATTGAATGAGTTTGTTCACTAAAAAGTTGAACCTAAAAGTTGTCATTTTGATAGATTGTGTGAGAAATTAACAATGGATCAAAATGGGAAAAACTCACAATGTGTGTTAGAGATAAACACATTGAGAGGATTTTGTGAATGTGTTTATCATCTAATGGAGTTTATGAGTTTTGTTTGATCGAACATATGCATGCAAAGTGATCGTCGAACCCTAACTTTGACAATCTTTCTCAAATCGTAAAACCAAAACTTTTACCGCAATTTCTTACTTTTTATGCAAACTACCGTAACCAAAAACTAAAACCCCCTTGTTACTATAAGTTAAGAACTTAACAACTGTCGAACGGTGGCAATATCACATAATCCCTGTGGAGACGATAACAAACCCCGATACTCTATCCTTGTACTCAACAGTGCCACACCCTGATTTTGGCCCTGAACTTTCCCCCAACCAATCATTCATCTGCATTACTTCTTATGACCATTGCATCTGGTCATAAAACTATTCCCCTACATTTCTTTGGTTAGTCATACTATCACATGTCATTCACAATAACCATTGATTGTTGTTTATTTAGTATTCCTTTTCTCTTGGTCTTAGGTGATTGATCTTTTCATGATCAAGGAAAGTTTTGAAAAATTCCATTTGGATTGGTAGAATCACAAGTGGAAACCACATAACCTCCGTTGGTGTTTATAGGTCAAAATCCTTTTACTACATCCTTGTATTTCTCATAAAACATCATTAGACCATTTTCAAGTTATTCACTTATATAATCATTTAAATTCGTATTACATTTATCACATTCATATTCCATTGGATTTCACTCACATTCTAGTGAATTTCCATGTTAAGTACAAAACATTCATGCCATACATTTTATTTGTTCCTTATTCATATTCAAAAATTCCTCACATTCCATAAGTTTCATCTAATCATATTCGTTCATATTCAAACTTGTTCATTCATATTGCATATAAATTTCTCATAATAATTTGCATATAAAGTATCAATCATTACATGAATACATGAGATCTTTTAAGATACAAAAGAGGTCATTTTTATTTTTCTACAAGAACACCAAAGACCATTACAAGTTTCAAGAGAAAACAAAACCTTTTCCTAATGGCTACACACATGAAGTTTCTTACAAATCAAGCTTCCTTCTTTGTGCCAAGATGTAATATTGGATTTGAATGGTTTCTTCACCATTTTCATACCTTGCAATGAAAGCCATCAACCTTAAAAAAAAGCATACATCATGAATCCAAGAACAAGCAAGGAAATGCATGAACACAATAAGCATAAGGAATATCAAGTAGTATCACTACGATTCATGTTCATATGAGCAAAGTGAGGTTACAAGTTCCATTATAATGCAAGCCAAGAACATGAAAAAAAACACAACCAATCATGAAGGAAAATAACTCACATAATCCAATTCGGTTTCCAAAATATCATGAGCATCAAGAGTCCAAAATGAACCATTCCATCATGAAGCTAACATCAATTTCGAATCAATTCCAAATTCCACCAAGTTTCTCCATTCCACCATTGATTCAATGCACATGAATTTGGAATTTATCACATAAACAAGCAGCAAAACTCATCATTTCCCAAACATCATTTTTTAGGCAAAGTGATATATGCAAAGGAATGGCCCAAAGGAAGGACTAGATGAGCTTAAAAGATGCAACATGTACAATGCAAAAGGGAATACAAACATAATACATAATACATAATACATAAGCAATGGAAATACCTTGCAAATACATTATTTTCTCACCATGTTTCTAGAAATAGGTGGGCCCGTAACAAGTACCCTATCATTTGCCTACTCCCCCCACGAAATCAGGAAGGAATATGCACTGCCAAATAACCGTTACTGCATCATTTTCCAGCTCATAAAAATTCTACAAAAATCAGTCACAACACACATATTTTCACATGATTTTTGGAATCACATTCACACGTAATAATTCCCCTCACTCAGTCTATATAATAACACCATAGTTCACTCCAACAAACAAGCTTGAAAAGCCACAAAAGTTCAGCCAAATTTCTACCCCAACCTCACCAAAACAGGGAATTCAGACTCCTCCAAACACATAATTTCCAATCATTTTTCCCATCCAAAATTAATCCCTCATATACCCTGAAGCAAATAGAATCGAAAGGAGAGTGAACCACTTACCTGTTTGAGCTTGCAAATCCACCATTTACACACCTTTGAGCTCGATTCCGTGCAGGTAGTTTGAACTTTTGTCTTGAGTAAAACTTGATACCATTTTGTGCGCCTGGACCTACTGAACATTTCTAACATTTCCTGGGTTCAACACCCTTGCTTCCACTTTCCATCATTTTTTTCCTTCCATTTTTTCCTTTATTTTCATGATTTTTCCCATTTTTCTTTCACCACCAAAATGATTTTTTATTTATGATTTCTTGACACATGTTTCTTATTTGTGACCTTATCTTCACAATTTAATTTTTGTTTCTATTTTTTTTCAATTATTTTCACCCGATTACGGTCGTTGCAAAAGTGCCCTGTGTACACTTTAGAAAATACAATACTTGTTGGATTTTTGCTTTGTTTCTTTAACTTCTTTTCACGGTTAAGGTTCGAACTTTGATCTACGGATACGAAACTTCCCATGTTGTTATTCCATGATTATTTTATCGATATATTGGTGGTATTTCTCCGCGTTTTGACTTGTCGCATACGACATTTCTATTGTTGTCAATATGCGTAAACCGACTTTGAGCACATCACCTAGGGTTTGTTTGCACCTCAATATCATTTTGCCTTACACGTCCTTGCGTTATGTGACTTGGATTCACATCCTCGCATCCCGATTTTAATTTGTGCATGCTTCGATCTTATTTATTTCGATTTTAATTTTGATTGTGTTGTAAAGATAACTTGTGTGTTTCCTTCACATGACTTACTCTTGAGTCTTCTTACAATGATACCATCCTCTCACACTTACACTCATTCATTGCTTGTTTTTTAGTTGGGCCCTATTTAATCGTTTCATTATCATTAATCCCCATGCGACAAAATGTACCTCCATTCCCATGACGTATAATGATTTTACCGCTTTTATTTCTTTGTTGCTTAATTGTTTAGCTAGCTCTAACACAAGAATAAAATCAACCCTTTCTTAATAAAGATCAAAAATAAAAACTTGATCCAACTTCGAGTATTTTCTCAAATAACAATTCAATCATTTCCAACTTACCATTTCAATCCATTTCTTTCTATCCCATCTTCTTTCAAACCGTTTCATTCAAATCTTTTGCAATCGTCCATCAAATGCTAGATCCAACGTCAAACCATTTTTACAATAAAACTAAAAAATACTTAATGCCTACTTAACACTTTTTTAATAAAGATGGAAACAAAACAAGATGGATACCATGCACTCCTAAGACTAAGATTCGAGATGGATATCTCACCCATCTTAGCTCTCGCCATCATTCAAAACTGTCAATACGGTTTCTCCAACCCCTTTCTCAATCAAATCTCATAAACACCTAAAAATATCAAACACTTTTGCAAATAAGATGGAAATGGAACATGGTGGGTACCACATACTCATAAGGCTAGGATTTGAGATTGATATATCGCCCATCCAAGTTCTCGCTTTTATTCAAAACACATTCAAACCAATCAAACTCTTTTCTCACCGTTGTGCGATCAATCCTTAAACCCTTTTCTAAAATGAAAGGTATTTTGTTTAAAGACGATGCAAAAACAATGTTTCATCCACTTGAAAGTGTGAGTAAGCTTACGACGTTGCCCACAAATGTTGATTTATAAATCCATTCAGCCGTGATGCAAACGTCCCCTTCTCCATTTGTTTTGGGTAGCCCAAAAATGTTTTCATCGATTGACACAAAGTAGCTTTTGCTAAAATCGACCAACAAAGAAATTTTTTCTATTCAGAACTACGTAAGCCTTGAGTTCTCTATTGCACTCGGAGATACGTAGGAGCAGGATTTGTAAATCTTGTCAGACCCATTTATAAAAAAACTTAGGTTTAGTCTCCTTCGTTGCAAAAACCCAAAGACATTTTCTCTTTCGTATTCTTCTTCCCATTGAGTACAGCGGACGCGAAGGGTGCTAATATCTCTCCCTTGCATAATCGACTCCTGAACCCAGGTATTGGTTAGCGACAACCATAATCATTGTCTTTAATTCTTGGGTTTTATCTATATTTCCCCTTTCCTTTTTAGGATTAAATAAAGTTCGATGGTGACTCTTTTTAGTCCATCATCGAGTGTGCAATTGCGCTTTGCTAGGTCACGTTCTCATTTTTTTGAGGTGCGATAAAAGGCAGTTTTCACTGGAGCAAATAAGTCAATGTGAAGAATATCCAATGGTCTGGAGGTTGAAACAACATTTTTAGCCTTGAAAGTCGTTTTAGAAAATTTGCATTTCTGACATGCTTCACAAAGAGAATCTGAAGCAAACATCAGATTTGGCAAGCCTTTGACTAAATTAAGCTTATTTAGATGAAAAATCTTCCTCATGATAACAGGGCCCAATCGTCGATGCCATGTCCATTACTCTTTGTCGCTACGCAAAAAATACAGAGTCGCCATCGATTTTTATTTATTCCAAAAGAAAGGGAAAATATCGAGAAAACCCCAAAGAATGGTTGTCGCAACCACGAACAGGTTCGGAAGTCGGTTATGCAAGGGGAAGGTATTAGTACCCCTCACATCCATAGTACTCCATGGGAACCATCTAGGATGTTTGCGCTTACATGTGTATTGTTTATCGAATGTTTTCTTGCCAAAGGATTGCGGAGTGGAGGTAGATTTTAAATTAGTGTGCTCGCCAAGGAATGGATCCTCGTGCCTACGTATGCCCACTTGTTAAAGTGAGAAATCAGAGCCTTCGTAGTTCGTGGGTGTGAAATTGTTTGTTTATTTTGTTGATTTTATTACCTTGAAGAAGGGTTTTCGATTGTGTCGCCCTAAGGCTCAAACAAAAGGTTTGGACGCGTTAAATTGTTTTTATGCTTTTTTGATAAAGTGTTATTGATTTCGGATTGCACTAAAGACTATGGATAAAGGTGAATACCTCAAACAACCAAGTCAAACGTCTTGTGTTCGAAGCATTCAGAATGAGTGTAGGAAAGCTCCAATCTCATCCCTTTTTATCGCTTAAGGCTCATGACGTACGATCCTAATAGCCATTTATTGTATATTTGAGTTTGATTTCGAAAAGAGACCACTTGACGTTGGATCAAGGGTTTGCTTATTATTTTTTATTTAAGAAATGACCGCTTGACGTTGGATCAAGGGTTTGATTATCGATTTTGAATGGGTGAACGTTCCTAATGCCTAAGGAGCAACTATAAAGCAATAAAAGAAAACAAGTAAATGCGTACATCGGAAAGGGGAGGGGGTACATGTAAAGTACAAGGGAGCGCGGAAATAACATCACTCAAGTGAAAGTTAATTCTAAAATTTAAACAAGTCCTAAAACTAAGGGAGCATGTAAAATTAGCCTACTTCTAAGTCTAAGGGCAAAATCATCATTTTCATATTTTCATTTAAACTTCTACCTATGAGATTTTAATCTAAAGTCAATTAAATTCTAAACTAAATCTAATTATTCCAAAATTTCTAATAACCCTAAATATTTCTAGTTTCTAATGTTATCAAGTGAAAATCTATTTACTTCTAATATACCTAAAAATATTTCTAATATATTCTAATCCTACAATTATTTCTAATTGGTCTAAATAAACTCTAATCCTAATCTAAAATCTCATATTTTCACTTTCTAAAATTCTAAAAGACTTAATATTTCTAATTAAACTCTAAAGTTCTAAAATTATGATTTCGAATTAATTCCTAATTATGATCCTAAAGAAAATAATATTCTAAACTAATATTTTCTAATCTAAATCCAATATTAACCTAATCTAATTTTAAATTTCTAATACTATTTCTAATGTTTTTAATTGCCTAATTAATTCTAATCATGCCATTGAACCCTAATTAAACTACTTATTACTAACTAATCCTATAACTGATTGACATTATTTCTAAAAACTAGCTAACATGTAATTAACACACCATTAACATGAAATGGACCTTGATGACTTGTTTGGGCAAAGCCCATCGGCGGGGGGTGTACTGGATTCGGAGGGGGTGCATTGTGTGAATCCTGAAAAGAATCAAGGGAGATTGGGCCTAAGGCCCAAGTCATCCCTTAAGCCACAACTACGGTACATCCCAAATAACCCTCCCTACGGAACGTGAACGACGCTCCTCAATCGCTCCCACGACTCCGTCGCGCCGGAGTTAATCGCCGGCGGCGGCGGAATTCTCACTCACCTAACTCAGATCCTCAACCTTGTCGTTGCCTCCCTTCACTTGTTAACGGTGTCGTGGCGGAAAAAACACGAAATACGGTGGATGCTTCTCCACCCCCTGTGAACGAATTCCAACACTGGCGAACAGGTCGCGGCGCCGCTGACTTAATCAGTATCGGTAGGAATAATCCAAATCCGAAATTGGATCTCTAATTCGAAGCTCGCTTCGACTCATATTTGTGCATGCGTAACATTATATAAAAAAACGAGATTGAGGCTTACCGATTTGACGTCATTTGTGAGTTCTCTTGTTCAATTCAAGTCGTGTCGTTGGTGACGTGCGGATACCATATCCATTGTTCTTCCTCAATCGTGCGCAAACAGCAGGAGATAACGAAAGGTGTCGACGACGGAGAACGAAGGCTCACCAAATTTTATCTTCAACTCGAACAGGTATGGATTCGCGCTTTTTATCTCCTTCGTCTTTCTTCGTCAATTATGCGCTCTTCATCTATCTTCTTTTTCTGAACTGTCGATTCTATGCCATTGCCGTGTTTGCGGTTGCAAGATTGAGGCGTGGATTCTTCTGATGCTACGTCAAATTTCTTTGATGCAGGATGGCGATGCTCTGTTGCAGCACCAATGAAAACCAGTGGCTAGGATGAAGATGAGTGGGGACGGAGAGTTCTGGACGTTTTTTCCGAGCCCGGTTCAAGAGAGAAAACTCGTCAATTTATAATGGTGAGAGGTTAGATTTTGGTTAGAGATTCATTGTTAGTTAGAATGGGTTGTTAGAAGTTAGTTTTTATGAATTTTCTGTTATGGATTTATATGCAAGTTCATTGTTAGTTGAAGTTTTTAATTGAAACTATCCATTTCTATTTGCAGGATTTTTGTTGCAGGTTAAAAATGCTTTTTATTGTCGGCGTTACCGTTATGCTGTGCGTTTTTGCGTTGCAACTTTTTCATATTTTCATTTTATGCAGGTTGTAGCTGCATTTGGTCTTGTTAATTGTAGCATTTGCTTTTGGCTATGCGACGCCGTTTGTGGCCTTGATTTCGCAGTTGTTTGAAGCTGGTAGTTTTGTGCAATAGCTTTCATCACCATTTGTTTTGGCCGACTGTAGCCGTTTGGCTTTCGGATTTGTTATCAATGAAGCGTGGCTTGGTGCAGCAGCGTTTGGTTGCATCCGTTTTGCTCTTGGAACGGATGACGGCGTTTGAACGTGTTAGCTGCATGGATGTTATAACCTTGCAACTTTTGAATGGTTTTGCAGCTCCAATATGCACTTGGTTTTGGAATGTCTTTTTGCGGCTTTTCGGTGGTGTGCCTTTGGCGGCTTGGATTGATGAAGATGAATTTGGATAATATGTTTTGGATAATGAAATGTGTTATGGATGAAAAAAAAGGATTATTAATTGAAAAATGAATTAGAAGAAATGAAGTGAATAAAAATGGTTTATGTGGATTAAACTTTGGAAAATGTGGATTAATATGGACATTTGGATTAAATGAATATCAATGGTTTAATGGATAATTGGATGATTAAAATTGGAAAATGGAGTTGACATGAATACGAATGAAATTGGTTTTAAAAATGGATAATTGGATAATGAAATGGATATGGGTTTGGTTAATTTGGAATTTGGATTATGGACATTTTAAATGGATTTAGAATGGCTCACTAATAAAATCAAGAAATCCTAATAACAAAAGAAATGTCACGATTAATTTGTACTTAAAAACAATTTTTTCTAAAATTTAATCGGCTAAAAAAAATGATGAAATAGTTATGAAATCAAACTAATTTTCAAAAGTCAATTTGAATCTCAAGGACCAAGCTTCGAATTAAAATTCAATTTGAACCTTAAAAATTCACTTAAAACTTCTAGAATTAATTCGAAAATGACAGGACGATTATGGATCACACGATTAAAGGTTCAGAGGTTGATGGTTGACTTTGGTCAACTGGATGACCAAAAAGTCAACACAGGCAAAAATTCGTACTTTCTCCTGGACAAACGAATATGGGCCACAACATCCTGAACCAACGACTTATGTCAATGCCATGAATCAATTCAGGTGAACATCGACCAAACAACAGTTCGTACACAAGATCCCCGAATAGCAAAGCCATGAATTAGGATTTCAATCCATATGATGTGCAATGCCACAAACTTCAATTCGACCCTGATTTTATCAACCACAAACCTTGAATCCATGATGCCTGTCCGTAGATGAATGAATGAATGCACATGAACAAGTATGAATGAGGTTAGATGGATATCAAGTTACAGTCAGACAAAAAAGCGAAAGGGATGGCACATTTTGGGGTATGACAGCTGCCCCTATTTAATCTTCTCGGACCTGAAGGTATGAATAGCAACTGCTTTCAAACATTCATGGTAGGAGATGATTAAATACTAAAATAACCAAGAAATTTGTCCGCACGTAATGAATGAAATGAATGAGATGTAGGTAAAGGTGTTTATGGAAAGTTATTCAATGAGATGCTTTATGAAGTCATGCATGCTGTATGCGATATGCTATGTATGTTGATCTCTTTTTTTGTGTCTTTCTCTATTTCTTCATTTCGTTTTCTTGTTTTGTCTCCACTAACGAGTTTTGGCTTGATAAGCGAGGTATTCCCGCAGGATTCCGCGAAGCTAAAGGAGGTGTTTGCGAAAGGCAAGTACCTGAGTAGAAAGAATTGGAATGAGATCCCTTGCAAAAGGCATCTTGCTAAAGGAAAGCAACTCAACTGAGAAGCGACCTTCTCTTGCAGCAGGCATCAATGGCTCCTTAGCAAGAGAGACAGACTCTTCAGATACAATTTAGAAGAAGGGATAGACAAATTTCTCTCACAAAAGGTGATGAGAACTTCTTAAAAAAAGGTCAAGAAGCAAATGCGAATGATATGATCTTGCTGGGGAAATGATTTTCTCGCACGACAGATAACAACAACTCTATAGCACAAGAGAGTGGGCCTTCCAAACAGAAGGTTAAGAAGAAAGATGGCCGAATTTCTCACATGAAAGGTAGTAAGAGTTCCTTAACAAAAGGTCAAGAAGAAAATGGGGGATGAGATTCTCGTACAAAAGGAAATGGGAACTTTTGGACACGAGGTCAGTTGGGGATTCTCATACAAAAGGTAATGAGAACTTTTTAACAAAAGGTTAGGAAGAAAGTTGAAGTCCACACAGACGAGTGATGGATACCAAAACAACGAGCATCAAGAATGGTTTAACAACACGGACGAGCGTTGAGATTAACACAAACGGGTAACATATATCAACACGGACGAGTGTCAAGGATCCACACAGACGAGTATGGAAAAAGTAGGTGTTAACACGGACGTGTGTTAAGATCAATACAGACGAGTATTGAAGAAAGAAGGCCAACACGGACGAGTGTCGAAAGATGGTGACTTCACTGGGGATCAACACGAACGAGTATTAAAAGAAGGTAACAACACGGACGAGTGTTGGAGATCGATACAAACGAGTATTGTAACACCCCGATGAAATTAAGATAATTGTTTAAATTAAGTTAATATTTTATTTATTAATTTAATTAAATAATTAGAAAATTATTGGATTATTAATATTATTATTGGGATAATATTATTGGGTTTTATTATTGGAGTATATAAGTTGGAATAATAAAAAGTCCTAATTTTTGGGAAAAGGGTTTTCACGTAAAAAAGGAAAAGAGAAGCGGCTGAAAGAGAAAGGGCAAAGAGGCAGAGCAAGAGAAGAGGAAAAGCTTGAAGCTAACGGAATTGCCGGATTTACTCAGGTAAGGGGGTTTATCATCGTTTGATGGGTCTTATGGGATAGCATGTAATGGGTAGTGATGAACCTCTGAATTTGACTCTGATTGAAATGATATGTGATGAATTTGTGAAATATTGATGAACGAAATTGGATGATAATTGATGAAATTCGTAGGAATTAGATGTAGTAAGGTTAGCGATTTGAGAAGTTGAATGTATCTGAGTTGTAATTGATAAAACGAACGAACGTGTATGAAAAATTGGACTGTGAGAGGTTGGATCTGAAGGATCTCGTAGCAGAGAAAACCCATAGCAGATCTGGAAAACTGGATTCTGGTCATACGCGTATGGCACTAGGCAATACGCGTATGGGATGGCTTGAAAATGGGGGTTTTGGCGCTGGTACGCGCCATACGCGTGTGATACGCGTATCCCTGGAGTGGTACGCGTATGGTGTATGCTATACGCGTATGAGTGAAAGAGATGATGTTTTGAACGTGAAATTGTCTCTGTTGGTACGCGTATGAGGATGTGGTACGCGTAGCATACGCGTATGGGCGTGGGCATTACGCGTATGGACTTGGTCAGGTTTGGGCAATACGCGTATGGGCATAGGCATTACGCGTATGGGCAGATTTATGATTTTCCTGAACAATGGTGGTGCAGTTTTTGGTTGTTTAGGCTGAGTGATGTACTTAGCTGAGGTATGATGTTGTAGGGATCACTTCCCGTTGTTTTGAATAGTATAGGTATTAGTAGAGTGTGCTAATACTATGATTAATTATGTGGCATGATATGATATGCTTTTGTTGATGATATGTGATGGTATACATGATGATGTGAATGTATGCATTTGTGAATAGACTATTTTATGGCTTAGAGTGTGAGCATGTGTCTATTCTTAAATTGTTGTTGATGTTGCATTGCTAGGTGATTAGCATGCATATTGTGGCCTTATGGTGGTAGCTAATTCCCATGGTGAGGAATTAGTGAGTAAATCATTGTGATTGTTGTTGTTGATGTTTGCATGCTAGGTGATTAGCGTGCATAGCATGGCCCATTTGGGGTGGTAGCTAATTCCCATGGTGAGGAATTAGTGAGTGAGTCACTATGTCTCAAATGAGTGGGACTAGTGAGCTTGGTAGCCGTGCCTGGATTTGGACGGTGAGGTTGAACTATATGTTCACAAAATAGTCGGTACCGCATGCATGGAGTCTCATTGCATAAGATATGTATGGCGTGTAATATGAATGGATGTATTCCAATATTACACGTGTATTTGTGTTGGTATTGTTGTGTTGTTATTGAGTATGATGTTGAATTAATATGCTGTTCCTGAATGTGTGTTTTGATTAGGGTGATGAAGTGTGTTGAATCCCTTAACATAACATGATATTTTATAATACTCATTATATTGATTGAGGAACTCACCCTTACAACTATGTTTTCAGGTAACGAGCAGTGATTGAATAGAAGCTAGTCCTTGGCGTCTAGTGTAGTCCTTAGTGGGTCATGCTCTGGTAGATGTAACATCGGGATGGGATGTTTTACTATGTTTTCTTTCAGTTGTTGAACAACTTTACATGTAATGTAGTACATGATTGGAATGTTGTTATTTTTATATCCGCTGCGATTTATGCAACTGTTTATTTGATTAAATAAAGAGCATGACTGTTATTTTGGAACATGGTGTGAAGTGATTATGTGACACCCTTAACTGCATAATTACTCTGATGATATACTGCTATTTTAATTAAATTATATTTGGGGTATCTTAGAAGGGTGTTACATTAGTGGTATCAGAGCATAGTCGGTCGAGTCGAGTCGTAATTATTCTGTTTCCCCTGTACGGGATAGGTGTTGTGTAACCCTATCAGTACTTATTGTTTTAGCTTGTTGGGTTTTCAGAATAGAGATGGCTGGAAGAGGTAGAGATGATGCTGCGATTGCTGAGGCTCTGGGTATGCTAGCTGGAGTACTTGGAGGGAATCCGAATGTTGTGGGAATGGGAGCTGCTCGTCAACTGAGTGAGTTCCAGAAGAATAATCCTCTAATGTTCAAGGGAGCATACGATCCAGATGGTGCTCAGAAGTGGTTGAAGGAGATCGAGAGAATCTTCCGAGTAACTGAGTGTGCCGATAACCAGAAGGTCAGGTTCGGTACGCATATGCTGTCAGAGGAAGCTGATGATTGGTGGGTTGCTACCCGCACTGAGTTGGAAACGGCTGGGAATGCTGAGATTACTTGGGCAGTGTTCAGAGAGAGATTTCTGAGGAAGTACTTTCCAGAGGATGTCAGAGGAAAGAAAGAAATAGAATTCTTGGAATTGAAGCAGGGTAACCGGTCTGTTACTGAGTATGCTGCTAAGTTCACAGAGCTGTCAAAGTATTATACTCCCTATAGTGAGGCTACTGGGGAATTTTCCAAATGTGTGAAGTTTGAGAACGGGCTGCGTCCCGAGATCAAACAGGCTATTGGATATCAGCGGATCAGAGTGTTTTCTGACTTGGTTGACTGTTGCAGGATTTTTGAACAGGATTCCAAAGCCAGAGCAGAGAGTTATCAGCAAAGGGTTGATAGGAAAGGCAAGAGTCAGAATGACCGTGGAAAACCGTATGCAGCTGGCAAAGGTTTTCAGAGACAGAGTGGGATGAAGAGGCCTAGTGGGGGAGACTCTAGTGCTCCTGCTAAGTGTTACAGATGTGGTCAGGCTGGACATCGTATCCATGAGTGTACCAGTAATGAGAAGAGGTGTTTCAAATGTGGAAAAGGTGGTCATTTGGCTGCAGATTGCCGGTTGAAGACTGTGACTTGCTTCAACTGTGGAGAGGTGGGTCATATCAGTCCACAGTGTCCTAAGCCAAAGAAAGAGAATCAGTCAGGAGGCAAGGTTTTTGCTTTATCGGGTTCTGAGACTTCTGCAGATGATCGTTTGATCCGAGGTACGTGTTATATTAATGGCTTTCCTCTTGTAGCTATTATTGACACCGGTGCGACTCATTCCTTTATATCTTTGGATTGTGCTGTGAGACTTAAGTTAGAGATATCTGAGATGCTTGGAAGTATGGTGATTGATACTCCTGCGAAGGGTTCAGTGACTACTACTTCAGTTTGTTTGAATTGTCCTTTGAGTATTTTTGGTAGAGACTTTGGGATGGATCTTGTGTGTCTTCCACTAGTGCAGATTGATGTTATTCTGGGTATGAACTGGTTGGTGTTTAACCGAGTTTCTATCAACTGTTTTGATAAGACTGTGATATTTCCTGAGGTTGAAGAAGGGAAGAGTTTGTTTCTATCAGCCAGACAGGTGAATGAGGAAGTCGCAGATGGGGCAGTTGTGTTTATGCTGTTAGCGACCTTAGAGGCTAAAGATAAACTGGTAATTAACGATCTAGCCGTGGTGTGTGATTTTCCTGATGTGTTTCCGGAAGAGGTGAATGAATTGCCGCCAGAGCGTGAAGTTGAGTTCTCGATTGATTTGGTACCTGGTACTAGACCGATATCGATGGCTCCGTACCGTATGTCTGCTGTTGAGTTAGCTGAATTGAAGAGTCAGCTGGAAGATCTGTTGGATAAGAAATTTATTCGTCCGAGTGTGTCACCGTGGGGTGCACCAGTATTATTGGTTAAGAAGAAAGAAGGTACTATGAGGTTGTGTGTGGACTACAGGCAACTGAATAAAGTGACGATCAAGAATCGGTATCCTTTGCCGAGGATTGATGATTTGATGGATCAGTTGGTTGGTGCGAGTGTGTTCAGCAAGATAGATTTGAGATCTGGGTATCATCAGATACGTGTGAAAACTGAGGATATTCAGAAGACTGCTTTCAGAACAAGGTATGGACATTATGAGTATTCTGTAATGCCTTTTGGTGTGACTAATGCACCTGGAGTATTTATGGAGTATATGAATAGGATTTTCCATCCGTACCTAGATAAGTTTGTTGTGGTGTTTATTGATGACATTTTGGTGTATTCGAAATCTGAAGAAGAGCATGCTGAGCATTTGAGAGTGGTTTTAGAAGTTCTACGAGAAAAGAAGTTATTTGCAAAACTCTCGAAATGTGAATTTTGGTTAGAAGAGGTTAGTTTTCTTGGTCATGTGATTTCAAGAGGTGGTGTTGCTGTTGATCCTTCCAAGATAGAAGCGGTATCTAAGTGGGAAGCTCCGAAGTCTGTTGCTGAGATTCGAAGTTTCCTTGGTTTGGCTGGTTATTATAGGAAGTTCATTGAGGGATTTTCCAAGTTGGCGTTACCGTTGACGATGTTGACTAGAAAGGGGCAAGCGTTTGTTTGGGACTCAAAATGTGAAGAAGGTTTCCAAGAGTTAAAGAGAAGGTTGACTACTGCTCCTATTCTGATATTACCGAGTTCGTCGGAATCATTTGAGGTTTACTGTGATGCTTCATTGTTGGGTTTGGGTGGTGTGTTGATGCAGAACAAGCAGGTTATAGCTTATGCTTCGAGACAGCTGAGGATTCATGAGAGGAACTATCCGACACACGATTTAGAGTTGGCAGCTGTGGTTTTTGTTCTGAAGTTATGGAGGCATTATTTGTATGGGTCAAGATTTGAGGTTTTCAGTGACCATAAGAGTTTAAAGTATTTGTTTGATCAGAAAGAGCTGAATATGAGGCAGAGAAGATGGTTAGAGTTTCTGAAGGATTATGATTTTGGTTTGAATTACCATCCGGGTAAAGCAAACGTAGTAGCAGATGCATTGAGTCGGAAATCATTACATATGTCTATGTTAATGGTTAAGGAATTGGATTTAATTGAACAGTTTAGAGACTTGAGTTTGGTGTGTGAGAGTACTCACAATAGTGTTAAATTGGGTATGCTGAAGTTAACGAGTGGTATTTTGGATGAGATTAGAGAGGGTCAGAAATCCGATATGCTTTTGGTTGATAAGTTGACTCTAGTGAATCAAGGTCAAGGTGGTGAATTCAGAGTTGATGAGAATGGTGTTTTGAGATTTGGTAATCGGGTGTGTATTCCGGATGTTACCGAACTTAAGAAGAGTATTCTTGAAGAAGGACACCGTAGTGGCTTGAGTATTCATCCTGGAGCTACGAAAATGTACCATGATTTGAAAAAGTTATTTTGGTGGCCGGGAATGAAAAGAGAAATTACGAGTTTTGTTTATTCCTGTTTGACTTGTCAGAAGTCGAAGATTGAGCATCAGAAGCCGTCTGGGCTAATGCAACCGTTGGCTATTCCAGAGTGGAAGTGGGATAATATCAGTATGGATTTTGTTTCGGGTTTACCAAGGACAAGTAAGAATTTTGAAGCTATTTGGGTGATTGTTGATAGATTGACGAAGTCGGCTCATTTCATTCCGATCAGAATGGATTATCCGTTAGAAAGATTAGCCGAGTTGTATATTGAGAAGGTTGTAAGTTTGCATGGTATTCCGTCTAGTATTGTTTCGGACAGAGATCCTAGATTTACATCGAAGTTCTGGGAAGGTTTGCAGAAGGCTTTGGGAACTAAGCTGAGGTTGAGTTCTGCATATCATCCGCAGACTGATGGTCAGACTGAGAGGACGATTCAGTCACTAGAAGATCTTTTGAGAGCTTGTGTTTTGGAAAAAGGAGGTGCTTGGGATTGTTATTTACCTTTGATTGAGTTTACCTACAACAATAGTTTTCATTCGAGCATTGGTATGGCACCGTTTGAAGCTTTGTATGGTAGGAGATGTCGGACACCGTTATGTTGGTATGAGTCCGGTGAGAGTGCGGTGGTTGGACCGGAGATTGTTCAACAAACTACAGAAAAGATTAAGATGATTCAGGAGAAGATGAGAATTGCTCAGAGTCGTCAGAAGAGTTATCATGATAAGAGGAGGAAGTCACTTGAGTTCCAAGAGGGAGATCATGTGTTTCTTCGTGTCACTCCGATAACTGGAGTTGGTCGAGCTTTGAAGTCGAAGAAGTTGACGCCTCGTTTTATTGGTCCTTATCAGATTTTGGAGAGGATAGGGGAGGTAGCCTATCGTATCGCTTTACCGCCGTCGCTTGCGAAGTTGCATGAGGTTTTTCATGTGTCTCAGTTGAGGAGGTACATTCATGATCCGTCGCATGTAGTCCAAGTAGATGATGTACAGGTGAGAGATAACCTGACTGTTGAAACATCACCTATGAGGATCGAGGATCGAGAGTTGAAGCAGTTGCGGGGTAAAGAGATCGCCTTGGTGAAGGTAGCTTGGGGAGGACCAGCAGGTGGCAATGTGACTTGGGAACTTGAGAGTCAGATGAAGAAGTCTTATCCTGAGTTGTTCGCTTGAGGTATGTTTTCGAGGACGAAAACTCTTTTAGTGGGGGAGAGTTGTAACACCCCGATGAAATTAAGATAATTGTTTAAATTAAGTTAATATTTTATTTATTAATTTAATTAAATAATTAGAAAATTATTGGATTATTAATATTATTATTGGGATAATATTATTGGGTTTTATTATTGGAGTATATAAGTTGGAATAATAAAAAGTCCTAATTTTTGGGAAAAGGGTTTTCACGTAAAAAAGGAAAAGAGAAGCGGCTGAAAGAGAAAGGGCAAAGAGGCAGAGCAAGAGAAGAGGAAAAGCTTGAAGCTAACGGAATTGCCGGATTTACTCAGGTAAGGGGGGTTTATCATCGTTTGATGGGTCTTATGGGATAGCATGTAATGGGTAGTGATGAACCTCTGAATTTGACTCTGATTGAAATGATATGTGATGAATTTGTGAAATATTGATGAACGAAATTGGATGATAATTGATGAAATTCGTAGGAATTAGATGTAGTAAGGTTAGCGATTTGAGAAGTTGAATGTATCTGAGTTGTAATTGATAAAACGAACGAACGTGTATGAAAAATTGGACTGTGAGAGGTTGGATCTGAAGGATCTCGTAGCAGAGAAAACCCATAGCAGATCTGGAAAACTGGATTCTGGTCATACGCGTATGGCACTAGGCAATACGCGTATGGGATGGCTTGAAAATGGGGGTTTTGGCGCTGGTACGCGCCATACGCGTGTGATACGCGTATCCCTGGAGTGGTACGCGTATGGTGTATGCTATACGCGTATGAGTGAAAGAGATGATGTTTTGAACGTGAAATTGTCTCTGTTGGTACGCGTATGAGGATGTGGTACGCGTAGCATACGCGTATGGGCGTGGGCATTACGCGTATGGACTTGGTCAGGTTTGGGCAATACGCGTATGGGCATAGGCATTACGCGTATGGGCAGATTTATGATTTTCCTGAACAATGGTGGTGCAGTTTTTGGTTGTTTAGGCTGAGTGATGTACTTAGCTGAGGTATGATGTTGTAGGGATCACTTCCCGTTGTTTTGAATAGTATAGGTATTAGTAGAGTGTGCTAATACTATGATTAATTATGTGGCATGATATGATATGCTTTTGTTGATGATATGTGATGGTATACATGATGATGTGAATGTATGCATTTGTGAATAGACTATTTTATGGCTTAGAGTGTGAGCATGTGTCTATTCTTAAATTGTTGTTGATGTTGCATTGCTAGGTGATTAACATGCATATTGTGGCCTTATGGTGGTAGCTAATTCCCATGGTGAGGAATTAGTGAGTAAATCATTGTGATTGTTGTTGTTGATGTTTGCATGCTAGGTGATTAGCGTGCATAGCATGGCCCATTTGGGGTGGTAGTTAATTCCCATGGTGAGGAATTAGTGAGTGAGTCACTATGTCTCAAATGAGTGGGACTAGTGAGCTTGGTAGCCGTGCCTGGATTTGGACGGTGAGGTTGAACTATATGTTCACAAAATAGTCGGTACCGCATGCATGGAGTCTCATTGCATAAGATATGTATGGCGTGTAATATGAATGGATGTATTCCAATATTACACGTGTATTTGTGTTGGTATTGTTGTGTTGTTATTGAGTATGATGTTGAATTAATATGTTGTTCCTGAATGTGTGTTTTGATTAGGGTGATGAAGTGTGTTGAATCCCTTAACATAACATGATATTTTATAATACTCATTATATTGATTGAGGAACTCACCCTTACAACTATGTTTTCAGGTAACGAGCAGTGATTGAATAGAAGCTAGTCCTTGGCGTCTAGTGTAGTCCTTAGTGGGTCATGCTCTGGTAGATGTAACATCGGGATGGGATGTTTTACTATGTTTTCTTTCAGTTGTTGAACAACTTTACATGTAATGTAGTACATGATTGGAATGTTGTTATTTTTATATCCGCTGCGATTTATGCAACTGTTTATTTGATTAAATAAAGAGCATGACTGTTATTTTGGAACATGGTGTGAAGTGATTATGTGACACCCTTAACTGCATAATTACTCTGATGATATACTGCTATTTTAATTAAATTATATTTGGGGTATCTTAGAAGGGTGTTACAAGTATCGAGAAAGGAAAAGAGGGACTTCCCATGCAAAAGGCAGGGGACCACTTACAAAAGGTAAGCGTTTGGTTGAAGATTCCCAAGGTGTTTGCAAAAGGCCAAACACAAGGGATATCTCAAAAAACCTGCAGGGAATACCATAACCTTCTCACTGGGGAGGAAGGATGTGTCAATGGAGGATTCCTTTATGCTTCCGAGAAAGACTTTTATGTAGTTATGCATGTTCATCTTGTATGGTGTAATGCTCCATCTCGATGGAATGTGCTACGCGTTTTCTAATGCAATGTGATATAATGAATGATTGTTTATGAAAAGTGAGGATGCAGTTTATGCAATGGTCGGGATGTATTTGGGTACTTCAAGTGTGGTTGGGTTTTTTGATTAGGCTTTTTGTGGGGATCTGACTTCAAAGGTTTATGAAGTAACAATTGTCCTCGTCAAAGATTTGACTGAAAAGGAAGGTCGTCATCAAAGAGTTGATGGGACAACAATCGTCATGATCAAAGGGTTGACGGTGGCATCAAAGAGTTGATGAAAGAACTGTCGTCATCAAAGAGTTGATGGGAAAAGATTATCGTCATCAAAGAGTTAATGGGAAAGGATTTTCGTCAAGTAAGAGTCAATGAAAGGACTGTCGTCATCAAAGAGTTGATGAAATGGTTGTCGTTATCAAAGAGTTGATGGGAAAGGATTGTCTTCATCAAAGAGTTGATGGGAAAGGATTGTCTTCATCAGAGAGTTGATAGGGAAGGATTTATCGTTATCAAAGAGTTGATGGGAAAGGATTTGTCGTCATCAAAGAGTTGATGGGAATGGGTTGTCATCATCAAAGAGTTGATGGAAAAGGGAGTATCATCATCAAAGAGTTGATGGAAAAGGGTCACCATCAAAGGGTTGATGGGATAATAATTGTTATCGTCAAAGGGTTGACGAAAGGGGATACCTCCGTCGAAGGGTTGATGGGAAGTGGAATGACGTCATCAAAGAGTTGATGGAAAATAGAGTGTCGTCATCAAAGAGTTGATAGAAAATGCGCTTAGGTAATATCATCATCAAAGGGTTGACGACATCATCAAAGGGTTGATGGTAGATAGTCACCATCAAAGGGTTGATGGGAAATGCTTGGTTTTGTATGCATATGATGCATGTTAATCTGATGCAATATTTTCGTCTCGGCGAGAGAGCTTTTTGATATGGAACTTCCTACCTCGGCAGGAAAGTTATGCTTGTATGTTGTATGCAATGCATTTGGGAATGCAAGCTGGTGATTAGTTTTTGGGTTGGTCTCCCTTTTCTGAGGGTGAGATCTTTTGGGTACCAATATCGATTGGATTTGAATTTGTGATGATCCCGACAAAGTGGACTCTGGTTTCTTTTGGTGGTTGCCAATAGGGATTGGACTTGTGGCTTGGGAAAGGATTTGACTTCCCGACACTCGATATTTGAAGATGTTATGATCATAGGATAGATACAGATGCTCTTGGTGCCCGCAAGTTTGATCCTCAGTTGAACTCGTATCTTTGTTCCCGCGAGAACTTCCATTTTTTTGCCTGATATATCATGACAAGCTTGCAAGTGAGCGTAGCGACGTAATTAATGCAAAATGATCATGCTCTAGCTCTCCCCCAGTTTGTAGGGTATTCAAAGGAATCTTCCTCGACAGGAAACCTTAGGAGGAATTACACCATGACATGGTCTGAGATGATTTTCCCCAGTGTCTGAATCTGCTGTGGTCTGCTCTTGCCCGAGCCCTTGAGGGAATTGCCCCTGATTAACTGGGTATTGACGACTTGTCTCCTTGATAAACCGATGCCTGGAGATTTGCTTTGGACTACCCAACTTTTAGTCCAACATAGTCACTGAATGTCATGCCCCTGATCCATAAGGTTGCGAAACAGTCTTGATTCAGGATAGCCTCGGTATCGACGAATGTTCCAGCTCTTCTCTGACTGGTCTTTGGAATTTCCTTGGTGTCAAGCACTGACTTGCAGTTAAAATTGTTCATTTGACAATGGTAATTTTAATGCGACATTCATGCAAGTTTTGAAAAAAGAATCATTTATTTGAGATGATGTAGTGACAAGTGACGTGGACCATTAGTCCAATCGCAATGCTGATTTGGCTAATGTGAAAAATGCATTGAAAACACGATATCAACACAAAAGATTAGCAAAACATCTAGGAGTTGGTTTACGCAACCTTGTTGTAGTATGCTTTTCAGAATAAACCCTGCTTCAATTAGGTCTTTTGTGGCCTGGTTCACGGTTATTGAAACAAAGGATATAAGGCTCAAATTTGATTTAACCCACCCCTTCTTTGTAATGTTCTCCAGTCCTACGTTCAGCTAATTCAACACACGCATTCGTCCTCCAAGAGAGTTTGACGATGTAAGAGTGACGATGATGATTCAAGATTCGCTTGAAATGGCAGTCACCTTATTCTTCATGGATGTCAGTGACCTTTAGATTCCTGATATGGCGGTCACCTTATTTTTCTTTATCTTTTATTGAGGATTTAACGACCTCTTTTTATTTTTTTATTTTTTTATTTTTGTTTTTTCCTAATTTTTGCCTTGATCACCCCTTTCGGGGTCCGACTTAGCGGATTTTTGCTTTTTCCTTTTTTTTTGATTTTTTTGTTAAAGGGATGTGACTGCCAAGTCATTGGTCGCTGAAGAACCACCATCATAGATTCTGGATCTCATGGTTCTTTCGATACCTCAGGATGGGTGCGAAGGACATCGTGTGGTTGATCCCTAGACGGGATATTTTGTCTTGTGATCTGAATGCATAGTCGAATCAACTGAACACTACACTGCCCCAGGTTAAGCTTAAGGGTTTTCAGATCCGAAAGAAACACTTGCTTCTAGGCTCGAAGTGGTTAACTAGGGATTAACTCCTTATCTCTCCGGTGTTTGGGGTTTTGAAACAATGTCTGTATATCATTGTAAGACCTCAATTTTGTCCCTAAGATCCCTCATGGCATCATATCATGTCATTGCATAGCCTCAAGGATCATTGGACACCTTGCTTCCTTCCCTGTGGGTGGGGTATCTTTTTGAGAGTGATTCTTGATCACCAAGCATTGCTTGAATTTGTGTATCATTGCTTTTCTTTTAATCACTAACCAAAAATGTACAAAAATATGTCATTAACCTTTGTTACTTGCAGCTTAAGCAGTCAACAGGTCAAGGCATCAAGTGAATTCATGGTACAAAGAGCAGATGGTATTTTCTTGAGATATGGATCATGTGATCATTATATGGAGCTTATATGAGCTATAGGTCCATTTTGGAGCAAAATCCCCAGGTGGTTGAGGCTCAAGTTCATCAGAACATGTTCAGGTCATCTAAGGGTCAATGCAGTCAACTGAAAAGTCAACTGTGGGTTTTGAATGTGAGAATTGAGTTTCTTCATCCCATTCATGTCCAAACAAGGCTTATTCATCATGTCAAGCATCAACATTGAAGAATTTGAAGTCAAAGCAAAAGTTTCCAAAATTGGAAAGTGACCTATAATTTCAAGTTTCCAAAAATGGAAAGTTTTTGGTCCAACTTTAACTCAACTTTCCAACATCAAAGAAGCTCCAAATGAATTTTTGTCCAACATGAAAGTTGAATATCTCTCTCTCCCATTTCCAAAAAGTCCAAGATCATGATCATCTGATGAATGGTTGAGGAGATATGGTCCAATCATTGCCAAGTGTGCTTGAAACTTCAAATGGCCATAACTTTTGATTCATAACTCCAAATTTGGTGCCTCTTTTTCTAAAATGCTTCTCATGACATGAAGTTTCCAAAACATTCATCACATTGCATGAACTTCCATCATATGATCATTTGTGCATTCAAGTCAATTTTGGAGGGAAACTTGAAAATTTAAAAATGGTGCATCATGAGAACTTTCTACCATTGCCAATGTGTTTAAAAAATGATTTTGAGTGACTTTGATCAAGCACATGACACTGTTCACGTGGGTTTACTACATGCACCATGCAATTTTCAAATTTTGCCAAACACCTTATTTTGCCTAATTTCAATTAACCAAATTAAGTGTGGATTAGCAATGTGATTAAGAGAGCATATAAATACTAAAGCCTAACAGAATTTGAAGGAGCTTAATCACTTTTCACCATTTTTGAGATCTAGAATTTTTCCCTCCAATTTTTTTTCTCTTCATCATAATTCAAAATTTTCTCACATAACCTTGCCATATTATTGCATTTTCTTGTTCTTTGGTGTGGATTGGATATAGATCAAGCTTTGGATTGCAGCATTTGGCCAAGGATCGTGCAGTTGAAGTTCAAGAACATAACCATGGCAAGTGAGAATTGAGCTAGATCTACACGTTTCCAAGCTTCAAATTCTTCATCAATCATCATAACAAGTATTCTGGAGTTGATTTGGATCATTGCAAGCCTTGATTCGCGCGTTTCCAGAATTTGATCTTTAAGAGGTTTAGTTTTCGAATCTCATAATTCTTAAATCTATTAACATGATAGCGTAGATCTTGTGTTGCTGATCAATCTGATGGAAATTTCATGTGAAATGGTGCATTATTGAATGAGATATGTGTGAATAAAGTTTTGTGCACCAATTTTCTTTTGTTCGATTCTCTTAATTGATGTTGAATTAAGCTTAGTTATGAGTTGATTCATGATGTATGTGGAAAGAGCTTCATGATGATGTATTCATTTTAAGTTTCTGGAAATTTTTTGTTGAAGCTCATATTGTTCATCATCGTCTTCACGAGGAAGACGATGTTTTCCAGATTAGCGACGGCTTTGCGTCCATTTTTGCGTCCACTCTGGTTCGCTAGGGTTTTCGTGTGAAACGACTGCGTTTCACATTGGCACGCGCTTCTTTCAAATTCGTACCGAGTTCGAGTCCTGGCGAAAGCAGTTTTTCAAATTCACTTCCATTTATCCAATTCCCTCCATATTTCATGTATATGCTTCATTTTTTATTTCAATTTTTCTTCCAACTTTAAAAAATCATATAAAATTGAAAAATGCTCCAAATAATCCCTGGTTTTTTGCTACTTGTTCATTGAGATGTCCTCTATTTGATGATGATAAATTCTAAAGTTGTGCATGGCTGGATTTTGGATTGTGCTAGACTTTGTGACCATGTGTACATTTGTGACCTTGCTCCATTCATCTTATCATAAAATGCTTAAGTTTAATCCAATTGCCATGAAATTTTGCATGATTGTTCTTGACATATTGATGGATGTTTTAGGCTTGGTTTGGTATTTTTCCCATTTACCATTTCTGTTTTATACACATGTTTGCATGGTGTGACAATTTGTGTCACATATTTGGATGATCAACTTGTGCAATTTCATTTCCATATCAAACGATCTCTGTTGATTCTGATTTTTTGTATGATGATTGTTTTGAATGTGTTGGATGCTCATAAATTTTTCCAGAAGTATTTGAATCATTTCTATTTTGATTTGGAATTTTCATTCTCAATGTCCAAATATGTGCCTTGAATTTGCCTATGACTTCTCTTGCACATGAAATGCCTTTGCTTGATGATTTTATTTTGGTCCTTTTTAGGACATGTTAATATGTGTTTGAAGTTGCATTGTGTTGAATATTAGCCCCTGTTTTGAATTTTTTCTTCACCTTTGACCCTAGGCTTTGACCTAGTGGTTTGGACTTACATGTGAGCTTTGAATTTCAGGACCAAGCACCCAAATTTCATGGTTGATGTTGCTTCATCATTTGAATGTTGATATTTGCTATTGATTGCTAACATTTGGTTGTTTTGTAGGTTGATGATAGTTCATTTGAGTTTGCCTTATGGCTTATATGTTGTACATTGGGATTGTCTGTTTGTTGTTGACTGCTGTCTGTTTGTCTGAATACTGTACTGATTTGTTTAGTTGTTTACACAGGTACCTAAGTTGCTTTAAGTTCATTTGAACTTTGCTTTGCTTGTGGTTGGCATACCACTTAGGTATTTCCCTTGATCTTCATGTAGTCTGGAAGACCTGTCATGTTATTTTGGCAGGCACCTGTCTGAAGCCGTCCTTAAGAGGCCATGTTTTTGTTTGTTTAATTTTGTGCCAAGCAGGTTAAGTCCTCTTAAGAGGCAATTGGCAGATAAAAGGGATGTGCAATCCATCCCCTGCTACTCTGTTGTGTCATTCACTTTGCTCACACAATGTGTTGATGCACTTTGAATAAAAACCAAAAATCTTGTACATAGAGTCATGTCATTGTGGAATAGAGTTCCCCATTCTGGACTCCCACACATTCTATTGATTAAAGCTCTCCCAGGCCAGGGATAAGAGCTATGAGGCATAACCCTCATCTCCATTTCATCTGCTCACCCTAACTCTCAATGTTAGAGGTTAAGAGCCTGATTACCCATTCCAGTATTTGGCTTGTTTGTCAAGGTCGATATGGCCCCTTGACTAAAGCCCAACCTTGCTTGAGCCCATTGCTTGTGTATAGTGTGTGCTAATTGATTGCTTGGTTGCTTATTTATCCATCTGCGCATAATTGTTTGTGTGTGCCTCTGTGCATTGCTTTCATCTTTGAGCATTAGTCGTATATCATTTCATGATCATTGTTCATACTTTGTGACATTTTGTTTTGTCCATTGAGGAATCAATTGTAAGTCCAACTATTGGCAGTTGTTTCCTATGATCTGGTAGGATTTGGAACTAAGACCATTAATTGGCATTCCTTTCCTTGGAGTCGAGTGTAAGACCATTTATTGGCAACTTGTTTCCTCTTGCTTATTGCATTTGTTTTCTTTGCTTTGTGAGACTAGTATAAGTCCATAGATTGGCATCTGGTATCCATGTTTTCTTTGTTTTGTGAGACTAGTATAAGTCCATAGATTGGCATCTGGTATCCATGTTTTCTTTGTTTTGTGAGGCTAGTATAAGTCCATTGATTGGCATCTGGTTTCCATTTATTTTGGTTATCTTTGATCCATGCTTTATCTTGTTTTGCCCTTGTGTTGACTAATTCCAAAGGAACTTCCTTGGATCATTTCTATGATCTTGAGAAAGCAATTCCTATTCTTGTTAACCTTAACCCTCACCCTTTAGTGCTTATCTTTGAACCTTGTTTTCATCTTTACCTCAAAAACCAGAAAACTTTTGTGCAAACATTCTCACTTGTTTTCAAAACTAGAAACCTAGGTCTTAAGCCTCTGATTTTCAAACTTCATTTTTACAATACTTCTTCTGAATTGAACTTAATGTCAACTTTGATTTCATTTTGTGAATAATTCCAAATGGTTAATTTCACTCACTCAATTGCTTTTGTGGCCTTTGTCCACTTGTTAATCTATGTTTTCATGCATTAGCTATAGATCTGAATTATCATAGTGGTTGATGTAAATCTCACCACATCCTTAGTGATTGAATTGTAAGACTTCCTTGCTTATTATAGGGCATGGTCCCTCACTAGCAAGTTGAAGCTGTTCTCACATGGTGGTGGTTCAGGTTGAGTTTTCTCCCATTGATAATGAAAGACCTTAGGGCTTTTGTTTAAAATCAATCCACTCACTGTTTGGAAATTTTTTAGCCGAACTACGGCGTTTTGATCCTTATCTTTCATGAAAAGGTACGTAGGCAATGGGTTTCATCCATCCAAACACAAAAATAATAAAATTGTATATTCTTCTCTCATCCCTTCCATCCATGTTTGCACAAAAATATTTTCATAAACAAATAAATGATACAACAAGTTGTGAAAAGAGGTTCCCTTAGAGTACTAAGGATGTTGTGGGTGCCTAACACCTTCCCACAACATAATTACCCCCTTACCCAGATCTCTGACCTTTTCAATAGTTTTCTATGTGTAAAACTTCTTAGGCTTTTGTTCGCTTTCTAGCCATTCATTTGGATAAATAGAAGTGCGGTGGCGACTCTATCTTTGTATGCTTTGTTTTTGATTTAGTCAATAAATCATAAAGTGACGAATACACCGCTACAGAAAAGTGGCGACTCTGCTGGGGAAGAAAGATATTCCTAGTGGGTTTGCCTACTTTTCACACTTTGTTGTATCATATTTGTCTATTTGTTTATGACATATTTTTGTATAATTTGGGATTACTGTATTGATTGTAATGCTTGAATTGCTTGATATATCAATTGCTTGCTTGCTTTGGTGATCTTTGTGAGATGAGTTCTATACCCGAACTCGAGTGCACCCTATGATAGGAGAATGGCATAGTCTCGTCGACTTGTGTGGAGTTATTCCTTAGCAAGTTGACTTGCGAGTCCATTCACTTGGTGGAGGTCATGTTGGATTAATAATGTCACACAAGTTATTTGTGGTTAGGCATTATTCTTTCAACATGTGCCTTAGAAGCCAAGGACCTTAGTTTACCAAGCCCATCTTGGCCTATTTTTAGGACGTAGTGCGGAGGTCGTTCAGATGTAAGATCTGATGCGATTGTTACGCGATACTACACTCATAAGAGTCTCTCTTGAGAATATTTTTGGAATATGAATATTCGTTCCTCCGATAATATTCGAAAGATGGGATGATGACTATGGGAACCTCTGGTAGAACATGTTCGGCATGTTTAAACCATAGTACACTCCCTTTGGGTGGTTCTTAACCGAGACTCCATGCTCGTGACTCACAACAAACCCATGATTCATGGTTGATCCGTTCATCCATCGTTATATCAATGGAACTTGGGTGTCGATAAGGTGAAAAACCATAATCCACCAAAATGGATGATTGATATTAAGGATGGTTGAACAGTTCATATATCGTTAATATCAATGGAACTTGGGTGTTGATAAGGTGAAAATCATAATCCACCAAAATGGATGATTGATATTAGGGATAATGTGAACCATCCCATGACCTTTGTCTGGTGTGCTTTGCTTGATCCTTGAGTGTGATTGCTGCATTCATGCATTCATGCATTCATCTATATCCATATCATCAGATAAAAAGAAAATTTTCAAGGAACTTAAGGGGTTTATTTACAAAATTTTCCGATATGGAAAGACAAAAAAGGCATACAAAGAAGTACAGCTTTCGACAACCCGATCTGAAAGGGTTAAGGAATCTGACATCTTATGTATTAGATCCCTTGGGTTTCAAAGCTCGTTATGGGAAGCTTCTGCCTCTTCTGACTACTCAGGTTGATGAAGGGTTGATGAGTACTTTGGCGCAGTTCTATGATCCTCTGTATCATTGCTTCACTTTTCCAGACTTTCAGCTATTGCCCACCCTTGAGGAGTATGCTCATCTTGTGGGTATTCCGATTCTGGACCAGTTGTCGTTCAGTGTCTTGGAGAGTATTCCAATATCTCAAGAGATAGCTGACATGTTGCACATAGATGAATCCTCGGTTAAAGCTCATATGACTACCAAAGGTGGAATTCAAGGTCTTCCTTTTGATTTCCTCATCACTCAAGCTACCGTTTATGGGAAGGCCATGAGTGAGGATGCCTTTGAGGCCATATTCGTGCTTCTCATATATGGACTGGTATTGTTCCCCAACATCGACAAATTTGTGGATGTGAACGCCATTAGGATCTTCTCTGCTCTTAATCCCGTTCCGACTCTGTTGGGTGATGCATTTGTCTCTTTGCACTTGAGGAATGCAAAGGGTGGTAGCGCTATTGTGTGCTGTTTGCCTCTGTTGTATAAGTGGTTTATTTCTCACTTACCTCAGACGGTCGCTTTCAAGGAGAACAAGGGATGTCTACGGTAGTCTATGAGACTTATGTCTCTCACTAATGATGATATCTCTTGGTATGGTCGTGCATATGATGGTGTCCAGATCATTGATTCTTGTGGTGAATTCTCCAATGTGCCTCTTCTTGGTACATGTGGTGGGATTAGCTACAACCCTATTTTAGCACGACGTCAGCTTGGGTTCCCCCTAAAGGATAAACCTAATAACATTCTGTTAGAAGGTGTGTTCTTTCAGGAGGGTAAAGATCCCCAAGGCCTGAAAGCCAGGATGGTCCGCGCTTGGCGCAAGATTCACAAGAAAGGTAGAAGTGAGTTGGGTCCGAAGAACTGCATTGCTTTGGAGCTGTATACGACTTGGGTAAGGAAGAGAGCATCTGAGTATCTCATGCCTTATGACTATCCGAGACCTACACCTCTGGTTGTGGCTGGGCCTTCAACCCTCCCTAACCAAGGCGTAGAGGAGTTGAGAGACGAAGACCTTTCACGTGCCTGGATCCGTGAAAGAGAAGAGCTGCTTCAACAGCTTAAGGAGAAAGACGCTCTGATTGAGTTCCTCGAGCATCAGGTGATCGACGATCCGAACGATGCATGGACTTCTCTACTTCCTCAGTCTTCCAAGTTCTGGAAAAGGAGGTATGACAGACTCGCCAAAGATAAGGCGGATATGGAAGCAGCATATGAGAGAGAGATCAAGAGGCTTCGTGTGTAACAGCCCATTTTTTTAGTATTTATTTATTATACTATTATTATTATAATTTAATTTAATCATGTGGAGTGTTAATTAATTAATTGGTGTATTAATTCATTATCTAGCGGATATAAGAAATAAGTAAATAATTGAATTAATTAATTAAATTGGTTGCATAGTGAGTGGTTAATTATTTAAATTTAAATAGAGGTATTTAAATATTAGGTATTATTGGACCTAGTGATTAAATTAGATGATTTAAGCCCAACTAGAATACTATTATAAATAGTAAGAGTGAAGGAAGTGAGAATTAGAATTCACTTGAGCACTGAAGGCAATAGAGAAAGAGGAGAGGAAAAGCGAGAGGAGTCAAGGTTTCCATCAAATTGACAAGGTAAGGGGGGAAATCCTTATCATTGTGGGTTAGTATGATTGGGTTAATGGGTAGGAACATGATTTAGGTTGAAATCCTTAATTGGCATGGTTTTGGAATTATTAGGTTTTGATAAACACTCTTGAATTGTGATGATTAAATTATGCTAAAACTGTGAATGAATATATAATTAGATGGGTCATAATTTTCTGAACGTGTAACTTTTTACGGAATCGAAATCGGAGGTCCGGGAGTCCTCCAACGATGAAAAATGCGGAGAATTCTGCATTCTGTTTCGTTGTTAGCGCAGGAACAGCTTTCTGTTTTGCGTTAACCGGTTAACCCAGGGCGTTAACCGGTTAACACTGTTATGATATTGAGAAAATTAAATTCTGTCTTGCGTTAACCGGTTAACCCAGGGCGTTAACCGGTTAACACTGTTAAAAATTGCCAAGAAGCGCATTTTGTTTTGCGTTAACCGATTAACCCAGGGCGTTAACCGGTTAACACTGTTTGAAAAGTGAAAAATTGATATTTAAATGTTGTGTGTGTTTTGGAATGAAATTTATGTGTACATGTTTGATGATTGGCCTATATTGGTGAATAAAATATTGTATGAATGTGTATGTATACCATTATAGAATTGTGAATGATTTCTGGTTATGGATGTGTATATGTAATCATAGATGATGCGTGGTGATGAATGTGTATACGTACCAATTGTGAGTTATGGTGGTATGTGGTATGTTAAGATGATATAGATCTTAATTGCATATGTGTTGGTATGTGTGCATTCATTCATAGCATGGTTGACTTCATTGTGGAAGTGGTGAAACTGTGGGTTCACATGAGCAGACGTTGATTCTTACTTGGAATCAGGCGTAGTATTAAGCGGTGATCCTTCATTGGAAACAGACGTAGCAGATGTTAATCCTTAATTGGGATTAGGCGTAGTTTTAAGTGGTGATCCTTCATTGGAAACAGACGTAGGGCTTTGGTCTTGTCCGGATCGGAAGCGTGGCTTGGATTCTAGATATTGAATCGGAAAGCGGTGAAACTTTGAGTTCACATTGAGGTACCACATGCGTGGAGTCACATTGTCTTGCATAGAGTCGTCTATAGTTATGTGATCACTGAATGCATGTATTGATGTGAATGCGATGTATGTTTGAAATATGTGAAATGTTTGTTGGTTAATATCATTGATATAATAATACAAAGTGTGATGAATTCTTTAATTGTGTTTTAATTTATTGTGCCTTATTATGCTATTTCATAATGATTGGAATTCTCACCCTTTCTGTTTGAATGTTACCTTTACATGGGTATCGTGCAGATACTACAGAGTAGTATCGCTGGAGTAGGTGGACGGTAGCTTGCTCAAGATTAGCTGGAGAGTTTCCGTATTTAGTTTGAAATTAGGTAATGAGTCAATGCTCTGGTCATGTAACACTGGGTAGATTGGTAGTATTGAACTCATATTTTATTTTGATATGCTTTATGTCATTAATTGTTTTATTTTATTTGAAGTGATTAGTGAGAGATGATCATGGTATGGGACATGGATCATATTATGAAATACATGAGTATTCTTTATTTTCCGCTGCGAACGCATATTGCTTGAATATTCATGATGAAATGTGTTATTTTGAATGACCAGGTGTATTGTTGGTTTTTGAAAGTTTTAAGTTTCGAAAACGTCGATGTGACGCCCTTTTCTTTATATGCGTGCTTATTTACTCTGATTATATGCTAAATAATTTGGGGTAGAAAAAGGGGTGTTACATTAGTGGTATCAGAGCATGGTCGACCAGTTGGTCAATAGTAATAGGTTTTCCGTGGTATTTGATTTGTGTATCTGACACAATCGATACTATTTGTTTGACGTTTCGGGTTGTGGATCCGACTCTTGAAAAAGGATTTATGACGAGGATAGTAGGGAGAGTGCTTTTGTCTACAAGAGTCTGAAGGGGAAAAACCAAGATCGGGGAAAACCATATGATGACAAGAGGAGACAATCTAGTGTTGGCAAGAAGCCAAGTGGGGAAGTATCTTCTATTCCACTTAAGTGCTTCAAATGTGGTGTGGAAGGCCATCGTGCTACGGAGTGTAGTAGAGATTCTGGGAAGTGTTTCAATTGTGGCAGGATTGGTCACAGAGCAAACCAGTGTAGGGTTGGTTCGAACGTAACTTGTTTCAACTGTGGTGAGAAAGGTCACATTAGTTCGCAATGTGATAAGCCGAAGAAGGAGCAAGTGAAGGGAAAGGTGTTTGCATTGTCTGGTGCGGAGACCACTACCGATGATAGACTAATTCAAGGTACGTGCTTTATTAATGGTACACCGTTGATTGCCATTATTGATACCGGTGCAACACATTCTTTCATTTCTTTGGATTGCGCTAAGAGGTTGAATCTCATATTATCTGATATGCGTAGAAGTATGATTATTGATCCACCTGCTATGGGTTCTGTTTCTACTTCCTATGTGTGTTTGAATTGTCCGTTGAGTATATTTGGTAGGGATTTTGGAATTGATTTAGTTTGTCTTCCGTTAGAGCAACTCGACGTGATTTTGGGTATGAATTGGTTAAAAGTTAATCGAATGTATATCAACTGTTTCGAGAAGACGGTTATTTTTCCTGAGGTTGATGTTAAGGAAGATTGGTGTGTGTCTGCTAAGCAAGTTGATGAATCGGTGCAAGATGGTGCCGAGTTGTTTATGTTGTTGGCAACTTTGGATATTCGGGAGAAGAGGACGATCGAAGAACTGGCAATAGTTTGTGAATTTGCGGAGGTATTTCTGGAAAATATAAGTGATTTACCGCCGGAACAAGAGGTCGAGTTTTCGATTGATTTGGTTCCTGGAACTAGTCCTGTATCAATGGCTCCCTATCGAATGTCCGCTTCTGAGTTGAAGGAATTGAAGAGTCAACTTGAAGACTTACTCGAGAAGAAGTTTATTCGTCCTAGTGTGTCGCCGTGGGGTGCACCTGTGCTATTGGTCAAGAAGAAAGAAGGTCATATGAGATTATGTGTTGATTATAGACAACTGGATAAAGTGACGATTAAGAACAAGTATCCACTTCTGAGGATTGACGGTCAGATGGATCAGCTGGTTGGAGCTTGTGTGTTTAGCAAAATTGATTTGAGGTCTGGGTATCATCAGATTCGTGTAAAGGCTGAGGATATTCAGAAGACTGCTTTTAGGACGAGGTACAGTCACTACGAGTACTCCGTGATGCCTTTTGGGGTGACGAATGCACCTGGTGTATTTATGGAATATATGAATAGAATCTTTCATGATTATCTGGATAAGTTTGTAGTTGTGTTCATCGATGATATATTGATTTATTCCAAGGGCGAAGAGGATCATGCAGAGCATTTGAAGGTTGTGTTATCGGTGTTGAAAGAGAGGAAGTTGTTTGCTAAACTCTCTAAATGTGAATTTTGGTTGAGTGAAGTAAGTTTTCTTGGACATGTGATTTCGAGCGGTGGAATTTTTGTAGATCCTACAAAGATCGAAGTTGTATCTCAGTGGGAAGCTCCTAAGTCTGTTGCTGAGATTCGAAGTTTCCTTGGTTTGGCTGGTTATTATAGGAAGTTCATTGAGGGATTTTCTAAGTTGTCGTTACCGTTGACGCAGTTGACTAGGAAGGGTCAAGCTTTCATTTGGACTTCGCAGTGTGAAGCGAATTTTCAAGAGCTTAAGAGAAGATTGACTACGACTCCTATTTTGATTTTACCGGATCCGTTAGAAACCTTCGTTGTGTATTGTGATGCTTCTTTGTTGGGTCTGGGAGGTGTTCTGATGCAAAAAGGGCAAGCGGTAGCTTATGCTTCAAGGCAACTCAAAGTTCATGAGAAGAATTATCCTACGCATGATTTAGAGTTGGCCGTCGTTGTGTTTGTGTTGAAGCTTTGGAGACATTACTTGTTTGGATCGAGGTTTGATGTGTTTAGTGATCGCAAGAGTTTGAAGTACCTGTTCGATCAGAAAGAATTGAATATGAGGCAAAGGAGATGGTTGGAATTCTTGAAGGATTATGATTTTGGTTTGAATTATCATCCTGGGAAAGCGAATGTTGTAGCCGACGCATTGAGTAGGAAGTCATTGCATATGTCTATGTTGATGATGCGAGAGTTTGAATTGTTGGAGCAATTTAGGGATTTGAGTTTGGTTTATGAATCGACGTCTTCGTGTGTTAAGCTTGGGATGTTGAAGCTTACGTGTGGCATTCTTGACGAGATTAGAGAAGGCCAGAAGTCAGATTTGAAGTTAGTCGAGGTTATAACATTGATTAACCAAGGCAAAGGTGTTGACTTTCGGATTGATGAGAATGGTATCATGAGGTGTCGTAATCGAGTGTGCGTTCCGAATGTTATGGATTTGAAAAAGAGGATTCTTGAGGAAGGGCATAGAAGTGGCCTGAGTATTCATCCTGGTGCTACTAAGATGTATCAAGACTTGAATAAAATGTTTTGGTGGCAAGGTATGAAGAAGGATGTAGCGGAATTTGTGTATTCATGTTTGACTTGTCAAAAGTCAAAGATTGAACATCAAAAGCCGTCTGGTTTGATGCAATCGTTATCTATTCCTGAGTGGAAGTGGGATAGTATCTCTATGGATTTTGTTTCGGGCTTACCAAGAACATCGAGTAATTGTGAGGCGATTTGGGTCGTTGTGGACAGGCTGACGAAGTGTGCTCATTTTATTTCGATGAGGATGGATTATTCGATGGAGAGACTTGCTAAGTTGTACATCGAGAGGATTGTGTGTTTTCATGGTATACCGTCGAGTATTGTTTCGGATAGAGATCCGAGGTTCACTTCGAGATTTTGGGAAGGTTTGCAAAGTGCTTTGGGCATGAAGTTGCGTTTGAGTTCAGCATATCATTCGCAAACTGATGGTCAAACAGAGAGGACTATTCAGTCACTGGAAGATCTTTTGAGGTCTTGTGTTTTGGAACAAGGAGGAAATTGGGATAGTTTCTTGCCTTTAATCGGGTTTACATATAATAACAGTTTCCATTCGAGTATTGGAATGGCACCGTTTGAGGCCTTTATGGCAGAAGGTGTAGAACTCCTTTATGTTGGTACGAATCGGGAGAAAGTGTTGTGGTTGGACCCGAGTTGATTCAAGAGACTACAGATAAGATTAAGATGATTCAAGGGAAGATGAAGGCTTCTCAGAGTCGTCAAAAGAGTTATCATGATAAGAGGAGGAAAGCTCTTGAGTTTGAGAAAGACGAGCATGTGGTTCTTCGAATTTCGCCAATAACGGGTGTTGGTAGGGCTTTGAAGTTGCGTAAGTTGACGCCGCGTTTCATTGGTCCTTATCAGATTTCCGAGAGGATAGGTGAAGTGGCATATCGGATTGCATTACCACCATCACTTTCTAATCTTCATGATGTATTCCATGTGTCTCAATTGAGGAAGTACATTGCGGATCCATCGCATGTTGTTCCATTAGATGATGTGCAAGTACGGGATAATTTGACGGTTGATACATCACCTGTGCGGATTGAAGATCGAGAAGTGAAGAAGCTTCGTGGTAAGGAGATTGCTTTGGTAAAAGTGATATGGGGCGGAGTCACCAATGAAAATATTACGTGGGAACTCAAGGATAAGATGAGGGAATCATATCCGGAATTGTTCGTTTGAGGTAATTTTCGAGGACGAAAATCTTTTAAGTGGGGGAGGGTTGTAACAGCCCATTTTTTTAGTATTTATTTATTATACTATTATTATTATAATTTAATTTAATTATATGGAGTGTTAATTAATTAATTGGTGTATTAATTCATTATCTAGTGGATATAAGAAATAAGTAAATAATTGAATTAATTAATTAAATTGGTTGCATAGTGAGTGGTTAATTATTTAAATTTAAATAGAGGTATTTAAATATTAGGTATTTGTAAGACCCCAATTTTGTCCCTAAGATCCCTCATGGCATCATATCATATCATATCATTGCCTCAAGGATCATTGTGCACCTTGCTCCTCCCTGTGGATGGGTTGTCTTTTGAGAGTGGTTCTTGATCACCAAGCATATTTTGCATTTGTATATCATTGCTTTTCATTTGTTTACTAACCAAAAGTACAAAATATTGTCATCTAACCTTGTTACTTGCAGATGAAGCAACATTAGGTCAAGCCAGTCAAAGGCATTCATTGAGCCATAGATGGTGGCCATTCTGAAGAATTTGGGCACCATAATCATTATCAAGAGTTCATATGAGTCATGACATCATTTTGAATCAAAATCTCAAGTGGTAGAGGCTTGGATTTCATCTGATCACAGCTAGGTCAACTGAAACCCTAGAAAAGTCAACACAAGTCAACTATGCATTCAATCATGGATTTGAAGGTGGGAGATGGTTAGAGAGGCCTCATTCATGTCCATACAAGTCTCATTTGACATTTCAAACATCAACGTTGAAGAATTTGAGGTCAGATGAAACGTTTCCAAAAATAGTAAGTGACCTGTAATTTCAAACTGCCAAAAATGGAAAGGTCTTCTCCTCAAGATTACATCATCAAGAAAGCTTCAAATTAAATTTTTCCCAACATGAAAGTTGAAGATCTTGCTCTCACCTTTCCAAAAAGTCCAAGATCATCCATTTCTCATTTGTGGTTGAGAAGTTATGGATCAATCATTGCCAAGAAATTTTGAACTTCAAGCTTGCATAACTTTTGCACCAAAAGGCCAAATGGAATGGTTCTTTTTGTGACATTTCCATCTTGATATGCTCTATCATAATCATGCATCACATTTCATCAATTCTCATCACAAAAATATTGCATTTCTCATTTGAATTTAATTTGAATTTTGGAGGGAAAGTATCAATTTGAAAAATATGCATTATTTTCAATTCCAACCAATTTCATTTGCATTCAAACAGATTTTTAAGCTTGCTCCAAGTGAAATTCGGTACTGTTCCATTGCCTTGCATTGCATAAGGGTGATTTTAGCAATTTGCATAAACACCTTCATCTCACTTAATCTAAGGGTTTAGCTTAATTGTGATTAGTGAACATGATTAACAGATGGTATATAACCATAATCATAACAGAAAATGCTAAGAACAACCTCACAATTTCAGATCTAAAAGTTTGCTCTCAAAAATTCTCTCAACTTTTTCATCGAATTCTTCATAGCTTTTGCATTGTTCTTGGTTTGTGCATCATCTACAAGCATTGTGGAGGATTATTGAAGCTAGATCCTGTGGAATTCTTGAAGAATCGTGGACTGTTGAACATTGCATCATCCATGGCAACTGAAATTTTTGGACGAATCAAGCACTGTTGAGCTGAATTTCTTCATCCATTCATTCATCCAAGAGTTGGAGAAGATCTGTTTCATCCTTTCCAAGCCTAGATCACACGATTTCACTTCTGTTTCTCCAGCAAGGTTAGAATTCGATGCTCATAATTCTTGAAATTGTTAGATGCATCTTGTAGATCTTTGAACATAGGTTATGCTGAGCTTTAGATCTCTTAATTCCATGCAGTATTGATGTAGTTATGTTGAATTGAAGTTAGGTTGATGAAACTTGTTGTGCTCGATTTGTTTGATATAGTTAGAATTAGATGAAATAAATGCTGGATTGATGATGTATGTTGAATGACGAATCCATTGATATATGTTTGATGAATTTCTGTGCACATTGGATCTTGAGGCTGATGAACATGATGAATGCGCATGAAGGTCTAGGGTTTTGCATTTCCAGATTTCATTTGATCTTCATAGCGCGCTGTGTGCATGTGTTTTGGTGTTTTTCGCCATGTATTGGTCCAGGTGTTGGCTGCTGATTGGCCAGCGTTTCAATTAAATGAAACGCGGCGTTTAACCTGGCGCCTCATTTCAAATTTGAACTCTCTTCGATCCTTGGCTCGGTCACTTTTCAAATGTTGCTTTGCATTTTATTTCATTACATCATCCATGTTCACATGCCTTGTTCACATGATTTTTTAATTTTCTTCTTCATTCAAAAATTCATAACTCAAAAAATACTCATCCAAATCACATGAGGTTTTTTGCACAATGATCTTCATGATGTCTTCTATTTTTTGGATATTTTTACAGAATTTGTGCATGGTTGAATTTTTATTTTGCTTAGGGAATGTTCATACATGTGTTATCTTGTACCACCCTTGCTATTTTCTTTGTGAAATGATGATGGTTAATCCAATGAACATGAAAATTGACATGCATAAACTAGACATCCTAATGGTCATTTGGGTATATAGTTTGCATTTTTCTCATTTTTGGATGTTGAGTTATGATGTGATTAATGGAGGTGTGACAATGTGTGTCACACCATTTTCTTGTTCAATTTTATGATTTTATTTACCATGCCAAATCAATGCTAAATGATGTGAATTTTTGCATGATGCTACTTCTGGATGTTAGGATTGATCATGAATTTTTGTGGAATTTCTGGATCCATTTCCCATTTGTTTGAGATTTTCTTTGCTGGTTGGTCATGTTTGGACTTTTGAATAGTCATGAATTTAGATGATTTGTGAAATGCTTGATGTTTATCATATGAACCTGAAATTTTGCACATGTCTTCTAGACACATTGAAGCTTGTTTTGGATTTGGTTTGACTCATTTATCACTTGTCATCTCTTTTTTAGGATTGCCTTAAGTGGATGTATCAATTTGTGCCTCCTTTGAGCTTGTTTATGCTCACATTGACTTAGTGAATTTCTTTGACTTGCTTATACTTGTCCAAATGCCATGATTTTTGGTGTGTAGATCATTTGATGTGTGCTGTTTAGCCATGATTTTTCTTGAGATTTATTGAGCCATTCTGGAATTAAAATGCCTTTGATCATTCTGTTGCTTCTATGTGGTTTCAATTTGTCTATCTTGACATGTTTTGATTATGAAATTCTTTTGGTAATTGATATTGACATGAGACTTTTTGGAATAGTTTCTTATTTGATTGAAGTTGGTTTATGTCAATTTTCATGTTCTGTTTTGGAATATTTCTACTTCTTTGACCCTAGGCTTTGTCCTAGTGGTTTGCTTCTCATGTTTGAGTTTGTTTTCAGGTTAAGAAGCACATGGCCTTAAGGAGATTAATTCACATTGCTTGAGTTGGTTTATTTGATTGTTATGGACTAACTTTGACTTGTTTTGTAGGTTGCTCTTAGCTCACTTGAGTTGAGCTTGTGCCTTGCACAATGTAGCCTTGATTGTTGATTGTGCATTGTCTGTTGACTGTTGGATTATCTGTTTGACTTTTTCTGAATTGTATACTGATTTGTTTGATGTTTCTACAGGTACATTAGTTGCTTAAGTTCATTTTGAACTTGCTTGGTTGCTTAACCAATTAGGTATAACATCTCTTCTTCATGTAGTCTGGAAGACCTGGTCTGTTACTTGGCCAGGCACCTGTCTGAAGTCCTCCTTAAGAGGCAATGTTTGTGATTGTTTATCTTTGTCCCCAAGCAGGAAAAGTCCTTTTGATAAGGCAATTGGTAGATAAAAGAGATGTGTAGTCCATCTCCTACTATTATGTGTGTCATCCCTTTGCTCACATTACATGTTGAAGCATTGTGGATCTTAACCCAAGATCTATAGAGTCATTAACTTGTGGAGAGAGTTCCAACTTTCTGAACTCCCACACCTTCTATCATTTGAAGCTCTCCCTGACCAGGGATAAGAGCTATGAGGCACACCCCTCATATCCTTTCATCTGCTTCACCTTAACTCTCAATGCTAAGGTTAAGAGCACCACTTACCCCATTCCAGTTGACTTTAAAGTCTAACCCTTGCTTGAGCCTAATTGCTTGTATATAGTGGGTGCTAATTGACTTTGTTTGATTGATTGCTTGATTCATCTGTACATGTTTGCTTGTTTGCCTTTGTGCATTTATCATCATTAATTGTTCATTAGTGCATGATCATCATTTCATATCTTTGTGACACATCTTTGTTTGTCCATTGAGGAATCAGTTGTAAGTCCATTCATTGGCCATTGTTCCTATGATTTGGAAGGGATTGAGTGTAAGACCATTTCATTGGCCACTTATGTCCTCTTTGCTTAGTGTTTCTGTTTGTTTGTTGTATGTGAGGATGCAATTGTAAGTCCATGTTGTTGGCATTTGTATTCCTATGATCATCCTGTGGAGATTGGAAAAAGCCCAGATAGATTGGCATCTGATATCCATGTTTTGTGTTTGCTTTGTGAGATTGGAGTAAGTCCATTTATTGGCATCCGGTATCATTGTTTTGTTTTAGGAGATTGGTGTAAATCCATTGATTGGTATCCGGTATCCGCCTTTGTTTTGTGAGATTGGTATAAGTCCATTTATTGGCATCCGGTATCATTGTTTTGTTTTAGGGGATTGGTGTAAATCCATTTATTGGTATCCGGTATCCGCCTTTGTTTTGTGAGATTGGTATAAGTCCATTTATTGGCATCCGGTATCATTGTTTTGTTTTAGGAGATTGGTGTAAATCCATTGATTGGTATCCGGTATCCGCCTTTGTTTGTGAGATTGGTGTAAGTCCATTGATTGGCATCCGGTATCACCTTGCTTTTTATTTGCTTACTTGCTTTGTTGCTCATTCCAAAGGACACACTTGAATCATCTTCTATATGATCTCAAGAGGTGAACTTCTAGGAAGTTTTACACTCCTTCATCCACATCCTTTTTGTTTCAAAACCCCTTTTCACTTGTTGATTTTTTTTAAACTTGTAAATACATAGTGTGCAAACATTTTCATGTCTTTTCAAATTAGAAACCTGGACCTTAAGTCCCTGACTTTTCAAACTTCATTTTCATAACACTTCTTTCTGAATTGAACTTTAATCATACTTTGACCATATTTTGTGAATACTCATAATCAATTAACTTTACCCATTCAATTGTTTTGGTGGCTTTGTCCATTGTTGATATGTTTTCATACATTAGCCATAGGTTTCAATTCTCATAGTGGTTGATGTAAATCTCACCACATCCTTAGTGAGTTGATTGTAAGTCTTCCATACTTATTATAGGGTTAACCCCTCACTAGTATGTTGAAGCTATTCTCGCATGGTGGATTGTTGGTCTTGGTTGAGTTTTCTCCCGTTGATAATGAAAAGCCTTAGTGCTCTTGTTTTAAAATGAACTCACTCATTATTTTGGAAATCTTTTAGCCGAACTACGGCGTTTTGATCCTTTACCTTTTCATGGAAAGGTACGTAGGCAACGGGTTCATCCGTTCAAACACAAAAATAATAAAATTGTATATTCTTTTCTCATCTTCCCAATCATGTTTGCACAATATGTCATAAACAAATAAACTTTTTATACAACAAGTGTGAAAAGGGCTCCCTAGGAGTACCTAGGACGTTTTGGGTGCCTAACACCTTCCCATTGCGTAATTTACCCCTTACCCAGACTCTCTGATCTTTTCATTAGTTTTCTATGTGTAAAACTTCTTAGGCTTTTGTTCGCTTTTTAGCCAATCCTTTGGATAAATAAAAGTGCGGTGGCGACTCGATTTCTTTGTATGCTTTGCTTATGGTTTAATCAATAAATCATATAGTGACGAATACACCGCTACAGAAAAGTGGCGACTCTGCTGGGGACACATTAGACCTTCCCTGGTGGTATTGCCTACTTTTCACCCTTGTTGTATGATATTTGTTTATGTGTTATTTGACTTGAACTTCCATCATATGATCATTTGTGCATTCAAGTCAATTTTGGAGGGAAACTTGAAAATTAAAAAATGGTGCATCATGAGAACTTTCTACCATTGCCAATGTGTTTAAAAAATGATTTTGAGTGACTTTGATCAAGCACATGACACTGTTCACGTGGGTTTACTACATGCACCATGCAATTTTCAAATTTTGCCAAACACCTTATTTTGCCTAATTTCAATTAACCAAATTAAGTGTGGATTAGCAATGTGATTAAGAGAGCATATAAATACTAAAACCTAACCGAATTTGAAGGAGCTTAATCACTTTTCACCATTTTTGAGATCTAGAATTTTTCCCTCCAATTTTTTTTCTCTTCATCATAATTCAAATTTTTCTCACATAACCTTGCCATATTATTGCATTTTCTTGTTCTCTGGTGTGGATTGGATATAGATCAAGCTTTGGATTGCAGCATTTGGCCAAGGATCGTGCAGTTGAAGTTCAAGAACATAACCATGGCAAGTGAGAATTGAGCTAGATCTACATGTTTCCAAGCTTCAAATTCTTCATCAATCATCATAACAAGTATTCTGGAGTTGATTTGGATCATTGCAAGCCTTGATTCGCGCGTTTCCAGAATTTGATCTTCAAGAGGTTCAGTTTTCAAATCTCATAATTCTTAAATCTATTAACATGATAGCGTAGATCTTGTGTTGCTGATCAATCTGATGGAAATTTCATGTGAAATGGTGCATTATTGAATGAGATATGTGTGAATAAAGTTTTGTGCACCAATTTTCTTTTGTTCGATTCTCTTAATTGATGTTGAATTAAGCTTAGTTATGAGTTGATCCATGATGTATGTGGAAAGAGCTTCATGATGATGTATTCATTTTAAGTTTCGGGAAATTTTTTGTTGAAGCTCATACTGTTCATCATCGTCTTCACGAGGAAGACGATGTTTTCCAGATTAGCGACGGCTTTGCGTCCGTTTTTGCGTCCACTCTGGTTCGCTAGGGTTTTCGTGTGAAACAACTGCGTTTCACATTGGCGCGCGCTTCTTTCAAATTCGTATCGAGTTCGAGTCCTGGCGAAAGCAGTTTTTCAAATTCACTTCCATTTATCCAATTCCCTCCATATTTCATGTATATGCTTCATTTTTTATTTCAATTTTTCTTTTAACTTTAAAAAATCATATAAAATTGAAAAATGCTCCAAATAATCCCTGGTTTTTTACTACTTGTTCATTGAGATATCCTTTATTTGATGATGATAAATTCTAAAGTTGTGCATGGCTGGATTTTGGATTGTGCTAGACTTTGTGACCATGTGTACATTTGTGACCTTGCTCCATTCATCTTATCATAAAATGCTTAAGTTTAATCCAATTGCCATGAAATTTTGCATGATTGTTCTTGACATATTGATGGATGTTTTAGGCTTGGTTTGGTATTTTTCCAATTTACCATTTCTGTTTTATACACATGTTTGCATGGTGTGACAATTTGTGTCACACATTTGGATGATCAACTTGTGCAATTTCATTTCCATATCAAATGATCTCTGTTGATTCTGATTTTTTGCATGATGATTGTTTTGAATGTGTTGGATGCTCATAAATTTTTCCAGAAGTATTTGAATCATTTCTGTTTTGATTTGAAATTTTCATTCTCAATGTCCAAATATGTGCCTTGAATTTGCCTATGACTTCTCTTGCACATGAAATGCCTTTGCTTGATGATTTTATTTTGGTCCTTTTTAGGACATGTTAATATGTGTTTGAAGTTGCATTGTGTTGAATATTAGCCCTTGTTTTGAATTTTTTCTTCACCTTTGACCCTATGCTTTAACCTAGTGGTTTGGACTTACATGTGAGCTTTGAATTTCAGGACCAAGCACCCAAATTTCATGGTTGATGTTGCTTCATCATTTGAATGTTGATATTTGCTATTGATTGCTAACATTTGGTTGTTTTGTGGGTTGATGATAGTTCATTTGAGTTTGCCTTATGGCTTATATGTTGTACATTGGGATTGTCTGTTTGTTGTTGACTGCTGTCTGTTTGTCTGAATATTGTACTAATTTGTTTAGTTGTTTACACAGGTACCTAAGTTGCTTTAAGTTCATTTGAACTTTGCTTTGCTTGTGGTTGGCATACCACTTAGGTATTTCCCTTGATCTTCATGTAGTCTGGAAGACCTGTCATGTTATTTTGGCAGGCACCTGTCTGAAGCCCTCCTTAAGAGGCCATGTTTTTGTTTGTTTTATTTGGTGCCAAGCAGGTTAAGTCCTCTCAAGAGGCAATTGGCAGATAAAAGGGATGTGCAATCCATCCCCTTCTACTTTGTTGTGTCATTCACTTTGCTCACACAATGTGTTGATGCACTTTGAATAAAAACCAAAAATCTTGTACATAGAGTCATGTCATTGTGGAATAGAGTTCCCCATTCTGGACTCCCACACATTCTATTGATTAAAGCTCTCCCAGGCCAGGGATAAGAGCTATGAGGCATAACCCTCATCTCCATTTCATCTGCTCACCCTAACTCTCAATGTTAGAGGTTAAGAGCCTGATTACCCATTCCAGTATTTGACTTGTTTGTCAAGGTCGATATGACCCCTTGACTAAAGCCCAACCTTGCTTGAGCCCATTGCTTGTGTATAGTGTGTGCTAATTGATTGCTTGTTTGCTTATTTGTCCATCTGTGCATAATTGTTTGTGTGTGCCTCTGTGCATTGCTTTCATCTTTGAGCATTAGTTGTATATCATTTCATGATCATTGTTCATACTTTGTGACATTTTGTTTTGTCCATTGAGGAATCAATTGTAAGTCCAGCTATTGGCAGTTGTTTCCTATGATCTGGTAGGATATGGAACTAAGATCATTAATTGGCATTCCTTTCCTTGGAGTCGAGTGTAAGACCATTTATTGGCAACTTGTTTCCTCTTGCTTATTGCATTTGTTTTCTTTGCTTTGTGAGACTAGTATAAGTCCATAGATTGGCATCTGGTATCCATGTTTTCTTTGTTTTGTGAGACTAGTATAAGTCCATAGATTGGCATCTGGTATCCATGTTTTCTTTGTTTTGTGAGGCTAGTATAAGTCCATTGATTGGCATCTGGTTTCCATTTATTTTGGTTATCTTTGATCCATGCTTTATCTTGTTTTGCCCTTGTGTTGCCTAATTCCAAAGGAACTTCCTTGGATCATTTCTATGATCTTGAGAAAGCAATTCCTATTCTTGTTAACCTTAACCCTCACCCTTTAGTGCTTATCTTTGAACCTTGTTTTCATCTTTACCTCAAAAACCAGAAAACTTTTGTGCAAACATTCTCACTTGTTTTCAAAACTAGAAACCTAGGCCTTAAGCCTCTGATTTTCAAACTTCATTTTTACAATACTTCTTCTGAATTGAACTTAATGTCAACTTTGATTTCATTTTGTGAATAATTCCAAATGGTTAATTTCACTCACTCAATTGCTTTTGTGGCCTTTGTCCACTTGTTAATCTATGTTTTCATGCATTAGCTATAGATCTGAATTATTATAGTGGTTGATGTAAATCTCACTACATCCTTAGTGATTGAATTGTAAGACTTCCTTGCTTATTATAGGGCATGGTCCCTCACTAGCAAGTTGAAGCTGTTCTCACATGGTGGTGGTTCAGGTTGAGTTTTCTCCCATTGATAATGAAAGACCTTAGGGCTTTTGTTTAAAATCAATCCACTCACTGTTTGGAAATTTTTTAGCCGAACTACGGCGTTTTGATCCTTATCTTTCATGAAAAGGTACGTAGGCAATGGGTTTCATCCATCCAAACACAAAAATAATAAAATTGTATATTCTTCTCTCATCCCTTCCACCCATATTTGCACAAAAATATTTTCATAAACAAATAAATGATACAACAAGTTGTGAAAAGAGGTTCCCTTAGAGTACTAAGGATGTTGTGGGTGCCTAACACCTTCCCACAACATAATTACCCCCTTACCCAGATCTCTGACCTTTTCAATAGTTTTCTATGTGTAAAACTTCTTAGGCTTTTGTTCGCTTTCTAGCCATTCATTTGGATAAATAGAAGTGCGGTGGCGACTCTATCTTTGTATGCTTTGTTTTTGATTTAGTCAATAAATCATAAAGTGACGAATACACCGCTACAATCATCAACAAGGTTTTATCTAAAAGCATACAATCAGCAATTATGGGTATCTTGTTTTCGTCATCCTCCATCCAATACTTGCTAAACAACAATTTAATAAAGCAAATGGAAATATTTTTTTGTAAATAAATGAGAAAATATGAGTGAATACAAATGGATTCATTTAAAACATGCATGCTCATTTTATTAATACCACCATTTATAAACAACAATCTTTAAAAGCAAGTAGCACTTAACAGCAAAGAAACTACAAATGCAAAGTAATGATGTGATCCGAGGATTGCCAGTGTTAGGGAACCAGACTTTCCTCTTTCGCTTTGTTGTCGGGCTGGTCTTCCTCATAGTTGCTCGTCGAGACCAATATTAGGAATAACATGCACTAATGGACCTTCATGACTAGGCGAAGGATTGTTGTTGATTTGAAGACCTCGAGGCGCAAATGAGAACATCTTGGAGTCAAGAAACTTTTGCACCTGGCTTTTTAGCACTTTACAATCTTCAGTTGAATGCCCTGGTGCCCCAGCGTGGAAGTCACATCGGGCGTTGACATCAAAGCCTGGTGGGTATGGTGGAATCATTGGACGCAGTTCCTTCGGTACTATCAATCTATCTTTGATCAAATACGGAAGTACTTGACTGTACGACATTGGAAGTGGATCAAAATGCCTTACTGGCTTCCTTGGCCTTTGTCGAGTGTGTTGACGCTCCTGATGCGGAGCTTGTCGTTGATTCCACAGAGATCCTCTATTTTCAGGAGGGTATTGACCTTGTGGAGGGAATGGCGCCTGATATGGAGCTTATGGAGCTTCCCAGATTGCGTTAATTTCCATCTCCTTTTTCTCTTGGGAACTGACAAGGGATTCATTCTCACTAGCCTGGATGTTTGAGACGTCTTGGATCTTTCCGCTTTTAAGCATGCTCTCGATGCGTATTCCTGCCAACACCAAGTGAGAAAAATCAGGTGCAGTACTACCTATCATCTTTTCATAGTACGGACCTTGCAAGGTATCCATGAATAAGTCAACCAATTCTTTCTCCAGAAGTGGTGGTTGAACTTGAGTAGCTAACTCTCTCTATCTTTGGGCATATCCTCTGAAGGATTCGTTGCTTTCCTGAGATAAACCTTGCAACTGCATACGGCTGGGAGCCATGTCCAAATTGTAATAGTACTGCTTCAAAAAGGCGTTAGCCAGGTCTAACCATGATTGGATGTGGCACTTTTCTAGTTGTATGTACCAACTCAGTGATGCTCTACTGAGACTGTCCTGAAAACAGTGAATCATCAGCTTATCATTGTGAGCATAGGAAGTCATTTTTCTAAAAAACATCACCAAATGTTGCTTTGGAGAGTTATCCCCTTTGTACTTTTCGAAATTAGGTGTCTTGAACTTTGGAGGCATTATCAGGTCAGACACTAAACACATGTCTGAAGCATTCAAACCGAAAGCATCATGCCCTTCTATGGCTTTAAGCTTCTCTTCTAACACCTGCAATCTTTCAGCAACCTTCACATCTCGTGGATCCTTGGGTTTCCTCACTGGAACTGCCCCTTGGCAATTTTGTGCAGAGAATGCAAAACTATGATACTCAATAGCATCACAAGAGGAGTGTCCGTCTCAGACAATGGGACGCTCTTGTATAACCTGGTCTTCGATAGGGATCTTCACCGGCTGAGTTTGAGTAATATTGTTTACTTGAGGTGGAACGCCATTCTCAATTCTTACCGTCCGTTGAACGTTTTCATCTCTCCTTGCCAAGGCTGTCATAGCTTCCACAAGTTGGTCCAACTGATTCTTTATCACATTAACATCCGCCTTTGACGCAAACTGATTTTGCTCCATGATCTTTCAAGCCCAATATGAGTGTCGGGAAATCAACAGCGGGTTATGGACAAAGGATGGATGAGCTTGTTTTTGTTATGGTTTGGAAAATGATATGCAAAATGATGCATGGATGCATGCAAATTTTTTGCTTTGATGTATGAATGGATGAATGAATGGATGGACGACATTCAGGCACATAGATTCAAAAGTTTGAGGTACAGATGAAGGATAACACTGGTTGCTTTCCATATCAGGGATCTCACTAGGTATGATCTATGGTTTTAGATAGGGACCCCAAAGTCATTGATTCATTTTGTTTGGCGCTTACGGCAAAAGCTTGTCGGTCGTCAACTCCCTCAAATGAGTCTCTTCTGGGTGAGATCTTCGTACCGACCCACACGAGAAAAGCTTCTCGGGGACCCGCACTACGCGACCATCGACATTGGGTTCTAGACAAGGGTCTCAAAGTCACGGACCTCCTTGACTGTTTGCCGCTTATGGCAAAAGCTTGCCGGTCAACAACTCCATCAAGAAGATCTACTTTGAGTGAGATCTTCGTACCGACCCACGCGAGAAAAGCTTCTCGGGGACCCGCACTACGCGACCATCAATCTTAATAGGCCATATGTTTAATGTTCTACAAAGGTCCTTAGAGTCATGGATCCTAATGAAGACATTGTTCGCTTACGCCAAAAGCTTGACGGTCGTCAACGTCTCCAAGAGAATCTACTTTAAGCGAGGTTCTCGTATCGACCCTTACGAGAAAAGCTTCTCGGTGGCCCATGTCGCATTAGCGCGAAAAACCGGCGGGAAACAAGAACAACAGAGCCGCCACCGTGCGTTATTTATCCCAAAAGAGGGAAAGGAAACGCTCGAAGTAAACCTGGAAAAGACATGGTCTCGCGACCAAAGAGAATGGGATCGGGAGTCGGTTATGCGAAGGGAAGGTATTAGCACCCCTACGCATCCGTCGTACTCGACGGGATCCACGCACAATAGGGAAGGAAAATGGTTGCTAAAACACTGCTCAAACACACACAACTGGCTGAAAGAGACACAAGAAACAGACTGAAACTGACTCGGAAGGATATCGCATCCTGGGCCTACTTAGTCTATCAAGCATAGACATCAGAGTCTAAGTAGTTCGAACTGGGGAAACGACACATGCTCGCTAGGATGTCGCATCCTATGCATACGTATCTCCTTTGGACGAAGGAGAATCAGAGCATTCGTAGCTCGGCTGACACGCACACAAACAGAAACAGGCAAAGGCAAACGTGGAGCCTGAATGCCAATCACTGGACTTACATCAGCATCCGAACCAAAACACACACAAGAAGGCAAACGTGGAGCCTGAATGCCAATCACTGGACTTACATCAGCATCCGAACCAAAACACACACAAGAAGGCAAACGTGGATCCTGAATGCCAATCACTGGGCTTACATCAGCATCCGAACCAAAACACACACACTGGAACCCGAATGCCACTCGATGGACTTACATCAGCTTCCAAGCACACAACAAGAAGAAGGGTCTCGATTGCAACTAGGGCAAGAGAAAGGGGAGGTCTCAATCGCAACGAGGGCGAGAGAAAAGAATTAGTGTTAGTCGTTAGTCAAACTCGACAAGACATCGCATCTCGTGCCTACGTATCTCATCTGGACATGAGAATCAGAGTTGCCGTAGTTCGGCTAAACTATTCCTGTTGGTTTGTGTTTTTTAAGTGGACAACGTCACTACGCAATCTACCGGATGCTCGACCTTTGGAGACTTACTCACCTGTAGTAAAAGGAGTTGACGTATCCTTAAGAGGGGATAATGTTTGTTTGTGTTTTAGGAAAGCTCAAGCAAGAAAGGAAGTCCTATACGAAGGAACCGTGCTACCTTAATTGTCATGCAAACGAGACTACGCGGAGTCTAGCAAACCTAGGGGATACAATCACACCACACAAACATATACAGCATGAAATAAACACACCAACAAGGGGCTCAAACATCAGGGCTAGGCTTTAGTCGAGGGGTCATATCAACCTCAACAAACAAGCCTCTGTATCGGGGTAAGGTTAGCTCTTAACCTTGCCATTGAGGGGCTAAGGTGAAGCCAGATGAAAGGTGATGAGGGGTGTGCCTCATTGCTTCTATCTCAGGTCAGAGAGAGCATCAGACAAGGGAGCGTGGGTCCAGAATGGGGGGACCCTTCTACGCTCAGGACATAGACTCGACTGTACAATGTACAAGATCTTGGGTTTGTGTCCCAATGCATCAAACACAAGTAGTGTGAGCAGAGGGACGACTCAACAGAAGAGTGGGAGATAGACTGCATATCTCTATGATCCACCAATTGCCTTAATCAAGGTCTTTACCTGCTTAGGGACAAAGTATAAACAATCACAAACATTGCCCCGAAAGGGGGACTTCAGACAGGTGCCTGGCCAAGTAACAGGCCAGGTCTTCCAGACTACATGAAGTTAAGAAAGTTATACCTCAGTGCAAATTGCTTATCAAGCAAAGCAAAGCAATATTAGCAACTTAATGTACCTGTGTAAATAGCTAACCAGTCAGTACACAATTCAAACAAACAATCAACAGTCAATATCACACAAACAGACAAATCCAATCAGACAACAATGAGCGATCCATGAACACAAGTGAATCCCCCATTAAGGCCTACGAAACACACAACTGTTAGCCAACAACAACAAATGGTTAAGCTCAAATGAAGGAGCATCATCACTCATGGAGATGTATTCTTGAACCTGAAATCACAATTCAAATGATAAGTCCAAACCACTAGGTCGAAGCCTAGGGTCAAAAGAGGATAAAAAATCCAAAACAGAAGCTCAAACTCCACATGAAGCTCATTTAATCAAGTACTAACATGTCCTAAAATTAAGGGAGCATGCAAAATTGAATTATTTCTAAGCCTAGGGGTAGAATGGTCATTTCATAGTTAGGGGTTAATTTTGAATTAAATTTCTATTTACGAAAGTAAGTTCTATTTAAAGTCAATTAAATCCTAAACTAATTCTAAACTTCTAAAATCCAATCTTGACCTATTTTTAATATTCCTAATGAAAATCTAGAATTCTAAAATTAGCCTAATCTCTATTAATTCTAATACTTATAAAAGTATATTACAGTAATCAACATATTATCCTATCTCTAAAGTTAATCCAAAATTTCTAATCAAATTAACTAGTTCTAAAATCAATTTTATTTCCACAATTAATCCTAAAACTAATGTTTCTAATAACTTCCATTATCAATTAAAATTCCTAATTAGCTTCTAAACTCTATTTAGACTAATCCTAAAATTAAGCTAATTCTAACAGCATTTTAATATATTCTACTCCTGGAGTTATTTCTAATTCTAACAGAAATTCCTAATTGTTTCTAATGTTTTTAATACTGAAATATTAACCTAATTAACTCCTAGATATGATCTTAAAAATCTAATATTCTAACCAATATATTCTAACTAACAGCCATTAAAATTCTAATTAATACTGCTACTAACCTCTAAAATTAACAATCCATTAATCCTAAACAAATAACCAACAATTACTAACCATATGATCATCAGAATGGGCCTTGTGGATCGATTAGAGGGGGTGCAGGTCCATTCGCAGGGGTGCAAGGTGAGGTTATTTGGGTTGGGCCTAAGCCGGGCCCGTGCTAAGCAAGGCAATGGAATGAGAGGCCAAGTTCAGTCTCTCATGGTGTTCTTGTGCACATCGAAACAGGCTCAAAACGTGATTCCTCCAAAAGCACTTCCTAGACGCGCTTCTCTCCTCTCACCGACGTTGACATTGCGACGCAAACAACAACAAAAAGAGATGGGATCCGATAGCAATCCGTTCGTCGTGGCCTCTTCTCTCATCATCTCCTGCTTGCCTTCTCCGATTCCGACGTGGTTAACGGTGAAGCAATCGAAGAACCGATTCGAAAGTTGACCTTAATCTCCAATTGAAGTACGAATCGAGAGCCGCATAAAAGGAAAACTCATAAAACAGGTATCATATATTCCGCTCAGATCTTCGCTCGATCCTTCTTCTTGAGCTCTTCTGAGAGGGCTTTGCGTCGGTGTTGTTCGATGCGGAATGGAGAACGCGATTCGTTTCCTTTATCAGTTTTCGGATTCACAGGTTCACATCGCCAAATACGACTCGATCTGCTATGGTATGAATAAGCGAAGGTAGAAGTGACATCGAAGGTGGATCGAAGGCTTACCGTACGGTGTAGGTATCGAATCTTTCGCCGGATTTCCGATCGATTCTTCGTCCTCTTCTCTGCTTCTGTTCGTTTTGCTGTGGATTGAAAATTTGGTTTTGCGGTTCGATGAAGATTGGTGCGGTTTGTTGTGATTTCACGTGGTGAAGGTTGAAGTCGAAGAACAAAGAAAATAGAGGATGATTGATTCCGAAAGGTGCGATCCGATTTCTATCCTCTACCTCTGCTATCTGTTTTCTGTTTGAGATGAGAGTGCGGTTGAGAGTTAGGTGAATAATCAAGTGGAGGCGTGAGGCTTTGGCAGGTTCAGTAGGAATTGCAGGGCGATGGTTTTTGAATGTGTATTGGGGATTGAAGGTGGTTCTTGAGGCTGAAGATTGGATTCTGGTGAAGGTTTGATGAAGGTGGAGATCACCGTTACGGTTACGGATTTGCAATGGTTGAAGGTGGAGGAAAGTTCTGTGAGTTTGTTACGGTTGTTGAAGGTGAAGGTTGAAGTTGAAGAAGATTAGGTGATGGAGGAAGAAGAAGAATCTGGATCGTGATGATGAGCATGGTTGAAGGTTAGTTACAGGTTGAAGAAGAATCTGGAAAAATTTGTTAGAGGTTGAAGGATTGAAGGCAAAAACGATTTTGGAATGAGAGGGAAAATTTTCTGAAAACAATGATTGGCAATGATTGCAGCTTATATATCAGGATCTAAGGGGCAAATTGGAGAATTAAATCTGAAATGATTCAATCTGCACCATCCAGTTGGCATTAAGTGAAGGTGAGTCTTAAATCATGAATTAAGTTCACGTGAGATTTACCACAAGTCCCCATTTTCTAATTGCACTTTCCTTCAATCTTTGATCTAACTGTGGATATTCGTACTGAACCAAACTAGCTTATATTCAAGAACTGGTTTGTTGCTTGAATAATCACTGATTTGAATTGGACTGTCATTTGGATGATTGTTGATTTGAATTTCGCAGGACACATGCTGTCATGGAATTGGTATTGCACATCGTCCGCTTTGCACTACAGCGGTCAAGCCAAGGATTACAAAGGTTAGGCTTTGAAGCCTCATTGCCGGTTGCATTCGGGTTGAGATGGCCTTGCTGCAAGTTTCTATTCATACTTGGTGGTTCCCTTAATGATGCTCTGAACCGCAGGTTTCTAACAGGATTTGACTGTTTATGCAGAGTTTGTCCAAAAATAACCTGCTGTGCTGGATCGTGGAAATTGCAGGATGCGACACGCTCATGCCGCTCGTACAACTCCCACTTTGTTGGACCGTGGCAGCTTCCATACACATATATATGATGGCATCCTGACCTCCGAGTCAATCACTTCCTTTGACAGTGTCATACATGTGCCACCTCCAATCATCTTCAGTCATATTTCCCGATGCCGCATTAATGCCACCTTGAGCTGCAACAGTGCGTGAATAGGTTGGGAAAAGCTCAGTAATACAAGCAGTATTGAATCCATGTTCTGAAGGTCCAATAACAACTCTCAAACTAGCACCACCAGCCCTTAACATAAATGCATTGTAAGTATGATCTCTGCATTTCGATTTCGGTGATTTAGCATTTTCTCTCTGAATGTGGCTTGTTTTGCTCAGTTGTAACAACAGCGGGAATGCTTATCACTGCTGCCTAATCTTACCATGGATATATTTGACCTCATAGATGATAATGCTGGAGGCGTTGTAGAAGCGAGCCGGCATCCTGAAAGTGATTGAGAGATCGTGGATATCCTTGACGTCCTGGGTAACACATCCAAGGCCACCGCTTAGCTTCTACTGCACTTACTCTGACAGTGTTGCTGTTTCAAGTTGTTGCAGGTTTGCTTCAAAGCATTGTATGTAGCCTTTTCCACACAGTCTTTTCTTCTTGAGCTAAGCAGAACCTTCACATAGTCCAAAATTAGCATTCTGTTTTGCTGGAGACTCAGGGCGCAAAGGTGACGGATGCAACCGAATGACCTATTCCTACTTGACCGTGTGCCGGCCAGTTTCCTTGCAGGCTGATGCAGAATGACGGCAGGATGGTTATCAGTGAGTCTTAGACCAAACTCATGAGCATTCTTTCATTCAAATGGCAGATGTAAGTGTAGTATCAAATCATGTGACTGTGAGGCTTGGTTTCGGTGCACGCAAGTCCCTGTTAGTAGTGCAGCACCAAGGTTGGCAAAAGCACAAGACCAAGTCATTGCAGGGTACACATGAAGTTGAAAATGAGACAAGTTACTTGGACATGAAGATACAAAGTCAAACCCATCAAAAAACGACTCTTGGATGATAAATCACGGGAAAAGAGCTAGATTAGGCCTGAGATGGTTAAAAATGGATGAGTTGACTTTGGTCAAAGTTGACCAAAAAGTCGACCGTTGACCAAAGTCAACAATCGGTTAAAGCTTATTTTTTTGTATTTTCCCTAATGCTTGGACATTTGTGATGAATTGTAAATGATTGTGAATGAATGTGAGATTTTGACTTGATCTTGACACTTGAAATTAATTCTTGAACATGAATGGATACTTGTAATTATCATGAATCAAAACTTGACTTTGTAGTGGATTAATTAAACATGATATGGAATGCCTTACATGACATGGCCAATGAACTCTTCTCAGATGAATCACAGGAATCAAAACTTGAGTGAATGACAAGGCTTGAATGTGCATAGGTCATGACTTAAGGGTTTGGGTTGACTTTGGTCAAAGTTGACCAAAAAGTCAATTGTTGACCAAAAAATCAACTGTTGGTTAACACACCTCTCTTTGCGTTCTTTCATGTAACGGATCCTTTATGATCATGTAATGAATGGGATTTCTTCACTTGAATGAACTAGGAACAAGAAGTTGTTGAATGCCATTTAACCAAACAAGGAGATTAAGCATCCTGAATGATGATGTGCCAGCCGAAACTAGGGTTAGGAGGCCACATAAAAGGGGCTTGACCCGATTAGGATTTATGGAGCCACGACCAAGTGAGGACCTTTAAATCAAGGTCTTGATCCTTCAAGAAACCACCATTGACATCAGATTTAAGCACAATGCCCAAGCATCTCCACGCTAGGGTTTGATTGGGGCCATCCCAAGCTTGCTGAGAGATTCCAGTTTCCACTAAGTATAAACATAAAGTTCTGAATTCAAGTCACTGCCATCTTGTGTTGAACCTTGCTTGTGTAGATGAAATGCATGCTCATGATGATATGCAAATGTTAATAACCTAAAAATGAAATGAATGTACAAATGGGAGGTGCAAATTTGAGGTGCTACAGCTGCCCCTATTCAATCAGCTGGGAACCCGAATGGATGAGAGCAACGGCTGTCAGACCTTCAGGGTAAACAGGGATTGAATACCAAGAACCGTAGAAATTTGCACACTGCTGGGGATTTTTTTTTTTTTTTTTTTTGGTTGTTCTTTTTTCCGGATGTACAAGCACATCCAGACATCGACACACGATGAATGGGAACAGAAATCATCTCAACTAGATGCCAACGGACAACTAGGAAACACTCAACGTTTACCAAAACCAACGGAGAGGTAACTCAACTCTACTGGGGATAACCAGGAAAGGATACAACCATACGTCAGCGGACGTAATGGGGAAAAACTCAACGTTTACCAAGACCAACGGAGAGGTAACCAAACATCATAGGATGAATGGGAACAAAAATCATCTCAACTAGATGCCAACGGACAACTAGGAAACACTCAACGTTTACCAAAACCAACGGAGAGGTAACCAGACATCATAGGATGAATGGGAAGGATAGTGATACAACCATACGTCAGCGGACGAAATGGGAAAGACTCAACGTTTACCAAGACCAACGGAGAGGTAACCAGACATCATAGGATGAATGGAAAGAGATATACAACCATACGTCAGCGGACGAAATGGGAAAAACTCAACGTTTACCAAGACCAACGGAGAGGTGAACCAACTTGGGGAAAGGTACAACTAGACGTCATAGGACGACTAGGAAAAACTCGACGTTTACCAAGACCAACGGAGAGGTAACCAATCATTAATGAATGAATGGGAAAACTCAACCAGACGTCATAGGACGAAAGGGAGACTCAACGTTTATCGACACCAACGGAGAAGGAGGAAACTCAGCCAGACGTCATAGGACGAAAGGGAGACTCAACGTTTATCGACACCAACGGAGAAGGAGGAAACTCAACCAGACGCCATAGGACGAAAGGGAGACCACAACCGGACACCAAATAGGACGTCTACTGGGGATTCTGGCTGGGAAATCAACCAGACATTAATGAATGACTGGGGATAGGGTATACAATCAGACGTCATCGGACGAATGAGAAAAACACAACGTTTATCGAAACCAACGGGGAGGTAAATCCACATGGGGACAGGGTACAACTAGACGTCATAGGACGACTAGGAAAAACTCAACGTTTATCGACACCAACGGAGAGGAGGAATATTCTGAGGGGAATCATCTGGTATTACCAAATGATCTGTGGGGAACAAGCAACTATACGTCATCGGACGCATAGGAAAAACTCGACGTTTATCGACACCAACGGAGAGGAGGACTCTTCCAGGGAGAGCAAACACAACCAAATCATCAACGGATAATTGGGAAAAACTCGACGTTTATCGACACCAACGGAGAGGAGGAATCTTCACTAGGGAAGAAGGACGACGTTACGAACATCGAAAGATGATGTTTACCGACACCAAAGAAGACCAGACACTACGCCTGACTGGGAAAGCACCGAAAGATGGTGTTTACCGACACCAAAGAAACAACACACGCGGGTGCTGACATGATACTGACATCTACATATGTCAGGTCAAGGCTAAACACTTGCAGGAGATCTCACTGGGGAACAAGGTCACGACAGCGAGCAAACGGGAAGGAACACCAAGGATACCGGGTTGTAGGTATGAAACGGGTGACCGACCAAAGCGTGAATTGGTTTGTGTTCCAAAACACTCAACATCCTGAAGAGGGCTAGAAAAGCAGTCTTGTTAGAGGATGGACATTCAATTCCACAAGGAATACGAATCTTACTCGACTGGGGAGGACAAAACTTCGACCCAAGAGCGCATGAGACATATTATCTATAGCCGTCAAAACGTAGATAATAGACTCGCATGGAGGATTATCCATAACCGGGTTGGTTGTTAAATGGATAAATCAACCGACATCATCCTGAAGAGAGCAAAGGCAAACTTGTTAAAGGATGGACATTCGATTCCGAACAAAGGAATACGAACCTTACTCTGCTGGAGAAAACAATCAAAGGACTGACCAGAGAGTGCATGAGACATATTATCTATAGCCGTCAGAACGTAGATAATATACTCGCATGGAAGATTATCCATAACCGTGTTGTAGGTTGTTAGATGGATAAACGACCGAAAAGAAAGGCATCGGGGTACCAGACTAGGTATGCAAAGATGACCAATCAAAAGAGGATAAAGTTGCTGACTCGGAGCAAATATCCAAAAGGAAGGGGAAGACCCACTGGGGACAATACTGCTTGATCAAGGCAAGTATCCAGAGGGGAAAAGAATATCAATACCGCAAAGAGGGGATTACATCTACCGGTTGGTAGGTAGAAAACCACGGAAAAGCAACCAGTCATCGATAGGATGAGCACACAGGGTTAACTCCACCAAGGGGATGAAAATGGGATTTTACAACTACCGGTTCGCAGGTAGAAAACCACCGACAGAATGAACCGCAAAGGTTACCTCTGCTAGGGGGTGAAAGTGGGATTTTACAACTACCGGTTGGGTAGAAAACCACAAAGATAGGACTTAGAACTACCGGTTTGTAGGTAGAAGCCCACCGACAGAATGAACCACAAAGGTTACCTCTGCTAGGGGGTGAAAGTGGGATTTTACAACTACCGGTTGGGTAGAAAACCACAAAGATAGGACTTACAACTACCGGTTTGTAGGTAGAAGCCCACCGACAGAATGAACCACAAAGGTTACCTCTGCTAGGGGATGAAAGTGGGATTTTACAACTACCGGTTGGGTAGAAAACCACAAAGATAGGACTTACAACTACCGGTTTGTAGGTAGAAGCCCACCGACAGAATGAACCACAAAGGTTACCTCTGCTAGGGGATGAAAGTGGGATTTTACAACTACCGGTTGGGTAGAAAACCACAAAGATAGGACTTACAACTACCGGTTTGTAGGTAGAAGCCAACAACGATAGGACTTACAACTACCGGGTTGTAGGTAGAGGCCCACAATTCCGCTGAGGATAAGATGAATGAGTGTCAGTTAGTGAGCAACTATTCATTTATGCCCCAGGGAAGGACAAGAAACAACCAACGGTGAGCCAATTTAGGATCAATCCCAAAAGGCAGACTGAAACAAGACTCATCCTAATGAGGAACGAACTCAATAGGGAAAACCCATCCCGTTAGGGAGGGAACGGAAACAACCGTCATCCACGAGGATCTAACTCAGTGGGGGAGCGCAGAAGGAACTGGTAGACACTTTCTGCTTAAGGGGTAGACTCTACATGGAGAGATCAGACACACCCACACCTGCTAGGGGAATTGTACTGCTGGGGATACCCACTCGACTAAGGAGTCGCTTGCTGAGAAAACACCGACCTCTCAACCATGCTGGGGAACCCAACTCTGAAGCCGATCCAATAGCGCGATGCTAAACTCTTTCCAACAACCCACTCTCGGCTGGTCACCACTACCTAGGGCTAATGGCCATGTTTGCAATGTTGATGCATAAGTTTTTTTTTTTTTACACAATGCCCCATGATCATGGAAATGCTATGCACTAATGATGCAATATGCTATGCTTATCTAAATGATGGATGCATAAACACACGTCTCCTCTAGAGACAACACTGGGGAACTCCAGGAACTGTGCTGAGGATCTCATTGCCACGTCAATTTCCACCCTGCTGGGGAAAGACAAAACCTTGTTGGGGATGAACTTCATCGAACCCGGACTTGCTTGGCGATTACCCTGCTAGGGGAGGCAACCCATGCTTGTTTCTACTGGGGGTGATTTCACCGGACTCGATCCGCTTGGGGACCTTGCTGGGGAGAACCATCAACACAAACTCTGCTGGGAAGACAGCTTCAGAATCACAACTCCGCTGGGGATACGATAACCTTCAGGCTTGCTGAGGAGGCACTGATCTCGAACCTGCTAGGGAGATGACACTCTCAAACCCATTGGGGAAATACAGCCTATCGGACACGGGCCGCCCTTCGATTCGTCGAACACTGGTGTTCACCATCCTACCACATGTTGACTTTCCACTTTAGAGAACTCCCAGGCTCATCTGGACTTTTCTGATCCATCCCACGAGGATCGAATTCCTGGGATCCATACAAACTTTCCAGTCTTTAGACTTTGAAGAGTCTTCTTGATTAACCCTCCAGGATCGTCGTCGTAATCCTTCACCGTCCTTTCATCGTTCGTCTATCCCTTGCCCCTGGTTGGACTCTGTGGGGATCTTTTGTCAAAAGGCTTCATATCACTACTTGCCAGCGAATGAAGATATCTAACAGCACCTGCACAAGAGATTGTTAGATAAAAGCGTGCCCCAGGCGTGCCAACGCTTCAACATCTAGGTCACTCAAACTTCCGAATAAGATTTCCAGATTTCAATCTTATAAGCATGCATCGGAAGGGACCTCTATGTTTCAAAATGCAAATATTCTTATCAAAACGAACGGATGTTTTCGTAATCAAAGCGGTAATGAAAACAAAAACAAAACTATTTGACTGAACACGCATTTTTTTGACTGAAAAAAGATAGCTCAAAACCGAGCAACACACATGAAGCAATCCCTGAAAAGAGGTGATCGCGCATAGAAGGAAAAACTCTATCCTAGTGGCAATGTGAAACCGTGATCTCATCGGGTTCCAACTTGGTTACACCCCGTATGTCCTCAGGACTTTCTGCACTTTCGGCCTTCTGAACCAGACGCTTCCGATCGATCTCTGTCGGAGACTAGCCGAGATGTCTTAACCAAAGCACAAACGATCATGCTAGACGCAGTTGTTCGTTTCAATCCCTCTTTTGCCTGGACCGCCCTTTCGGGTTTCAGTCCACCGGGATACCCTTTTTTGCCCAAGCCGCCCTTGTGGGGTTTTCGACTTGCCGGGTATACAGTTCTTTTCTTTTATTATCCCTAACTTTTGCCCGAACCTTTTCTCTTTTTTCTTGGTTCGCCGGGATGCCCTTTTTTGCCTGGACTCTCTTATTCTTTTTGTCCAGCGGGTCAATTTTTCCACGAAGTATCTTTTAACTACGTCCGCATTCACAGGGAATGGAAAATCTTCATCATTCGTGGTCATCGATCACAAAGCTCTGTCAGAGAAAACCTTCTTGACCACGAACGAACATTCATAACTGTTTATCCGCTTGCCCCACGATCGTCGAGGAGGAAGGATCCTTTTCGACACCACATCTCTTCCATGCTACCCACGAGGTCGCACTTCTCGGTTAACAACACGCTTCATTTACTGGGTACAACTGCCCCATGACAAGTAACTGTCAGCCGCTTTTCCTCAATCAGGCTCAACGCGTCATACCGAGTCCTTATCTGCTCAGCCTTTTTCAATTCTATGTCCACCTGGACTCTCCACAATGAGATCTAGCCTCCAGCAGGCAATATCACTTCCATCTCATACTGAATGAGGAAGGTGTTGCCCCAGTAGATGCATGTATCGAAGTACGACACTCAGGATACCAACTTCGTACTCAGCCACCATCGTTGGTGCTTTCAACTGTTATCGGGGAAGCACTAGCTCACTCACTTTAAACTCTCCCCATCAGACATCAGAACCCGTTCGGATTCAGGGTCAGGCCCCTCCTCCGGGATCGGTCACTCTCAATCTTTCGATTTGAGTACCTCGAGATGTCCTCATCAGGGACTTCAAACTTCCTTGGTTGAGAATCATCGATGGGTTGTTGGGCGAGATAACCATACAATACCCTCTTCTTGATTGCTTTCTGGGAGGTATACCGAATATCGTATTCAGTCGACACCATTTGCCCTCTCGCAACCCGTCCGTTCAACGCTATCTCCTCAAGCACATACTTGATCAGATCCATTTTGGACATCCACAAGGTGGTATGAACCAGCATACTGTCTCAGTCGGCGAACAGCCTATGCCAAAGTACATCAAGTTTTCTCGAGCAGTGAGTGTATTGTTTCACAGTCGATAAACTTTTTGCTTAGGTAAATTGCATGCTCTTTTCGACAAGACTAGTCATGCTGACCCACCACACACCTCCTAGACCCCTTGAGGGCTGTCAAGTACCAAATCAACATTTATTCCTTCCACGGGAGGCATTAGAATCGGAGGTTCCTGCAACTTATTCTTTTTTTCATTTTTCCATGCCCCTTGGCAGTCATCATTCCCCCTGACCATTGATTTCTTTCTCTTTTTTTTTTTTCGGTTCAGGCGTCTCTAGTATTGTTTTTTTTTTCCGTTTTTTTTTCTTCTTTTTTTTTGTTCACAGGGTCGTCCTCGATTCCTCTGATTTGCTCACAACAAGCCTCGGCAGCTCACCGGACAGCACTCCATAAGTGCACTGATTTAGACTCAACCTCAGTCTGAGTAGTTTCGATTTGGTCAAACAATTTGCCCTAGATCCACCGGATGCCCCTCTTCTGCTTGGGACTTTGTCATCATGTCATCAATATGGCATTCGCTTTCACGATGAGTCATATCATGAAACAAAGTCACCGTAGCCCTTTGATCCGTGGCGCCGGTTTTCTTCTTCACTAGAGGATAGTCTTCTCTCGTGGTAGCTCGTGCCCCACAACATGGGTATTCCACCCTGGTGTACCTTGATGCAACCAGGTGAAGATATCAACCTGCTCTTTCGACAGGGCTACCATTCTGTTTTTGACTTGCCTCTGAAGCGGCCTCAACTTTCATTTCCCTTCTGACCTCGGCGGTACTTGGGATTACCATCTTGACTCGCTCCTCGTGTGGTTGAATCACCTTCTCCTCTTGTTTCAACAACCTAGCTAATTCCAGCAGATCACAATCTTCTTCGCCTTTTTCTTCGGCATGATAGATCGGATTGTCGAAGTCATATAGAGGGGTAACCAAATTGTTATCCATGAGATCAGGAGAATGGTCACTTTTGTGGTTGGAACGAGACAAGTTCAAAAGAAAAATGAAAAACATTGCCATTTTTATTTTTTAAAATTGCAAAAAATGAAAAACAGGGAACACCGCTTTTGATCACAAAAACACCCATTTATTACTGATGCAAAATGTTGCAAAATGAGACACATGAGGTGGCCCTTACAATGGACCAGTACGTTTCGGGCAAAACGTATGGCTTTCATGCAAACAAAATCAAAACACAGAAATACTACACTTCCGGATGAGCGACAGTGGTGATTTTGGAGGCTTTCCAGTTGCCTGGTACGCACGACTTTATCCACAGCTCTAGCTCGCGGTCGCGGTCGATCTCTTCACTCACTGAACAAGCCTGATCAGAATTCAGCATTCCTGCACTGACGAAGATGTACGGCGGACGACGTCCTCTGTTTGGTCTAGACGACTCTTGATCTGGATAACCAATCCCAAACATGTCTGCCTTTACCACTATATCAATGATCCTTCCCCAGCCTCGGGCCTCTTTGTTCTTCACCACCTCTAGGGCTTGCTTATAAGAAGAAATGGACAGCGTCTTCTCTTTCCCAATAACAACAGCATTCTCTACCTTGACGGTTTTAATTGCTTGACTGGGTGTTTCAACTTTTTCACTATCCATTTCCACTTCCTTCGTCTTCTGGGTCGGATCTCCCATCAATGCCCACCCCTCTGTGGTGGCAGCCGCACAACAAATATCAACAACAGGGAAAACTCCATCCTGCACCAGAGGTTTTGGGGTCGTAGGCATCGGACCCTTTAACTGATCTTCCTCAGTCATCTCCATTCCTTTCTTGACTTTTTTCACCATCTTCATCTTTACAGGACCCTACCTGGGTACAGGGTTGACATCCCCATCCATGATCTGTGCCAAACTGATAACTTTAGAGTCCACCATGTCCTGGACGACATGCTTGAAAGCCCTACAACCCTCAACATTGTGCCCGGGTGCCTCAGAATGGAACTCGCACCTGGCATTCTCATCATAGTGTGAAGGCCTCTTCTGTTGTGCTATGGGAATCAAAATCCTTGGCCGGACTAACCCCAAATCTCTCAATCTCCTGAACAAAAGGGTGTAGGTCACAGGTGGTTCCTCAAACTGCCGCTCCTCCTTTTTCTTCTTCACCTGGCTCCTAGCTCTCGGTGCCTTCTGTTGAGGTGGTGATTGTTGCGGTGGTACAGGTGGATTACCAACAGGAGCGGTTGCAGCGGTAGCATAAGGATGATAACGATCCTTACTGCGTTCTTTCTTTGCTGGCAAACTGCTTGACTCAACCTCTTTTTTGAGCAGGCCACCGCCAAAGATTTTCTTTGCTACAGAGTCAGAGGGATTTGTCACTTCGGATGATGGATCCTTCCCCTGAACTTTCTCCTTGGTTATCCAACCCTCAATCCTTTCCAATCTCTTGGCCATGGCTTTCTGTCCCAAGGCAAGCCCTTGCACAATACTGAACAAATCTCTCACCATCTCTTTCAGTTCGAGGATGTCGGCGTTGGGAGGATCCATCAGTCCGGATTTGTTGCCCTTAGCAGGATGTCTGAGCAAACGATCTATGCGCACCGGTTGACACCTACAAAACAGCAAATGGGTTAGTATGACTCACACATGCAATGTCTATCCATACTAGGAAAATTCTGTCCTTGGATTCCGGTTTCATCGAGACAGATAAAATTTTATCAACAATGACATCTGGATGTCTCTCAACCTGAATCTCTGTTAAAAATAATGGACCCTGAGTACGGACAGACATGAGTTGAATGCAGATGAATGCGAAATGAGACCAATGCAAATGCATGAATGCAGGTCGCTGTGCCACCAAGTCATCTGAAGACCCATTCTCTGAACCAGTCACAGTCAACTGAGTCACCATAAATCCGACTTGGGGAGTTCCGAAATAAACGGAACTGGAGATTACATCACCATCATCATAGGAACATCCACTGAACGGATGACAATCAGATCCTCTGAACCGGTACTCTCAATTCAACCCGGGGATCCGAAATAAACGGAACCCGCTGATAAACCACGGACAGAACTCCGGCGTCCCAGAAATAAATGTCCATAATTCACAGTCACCATCAGCATCAAGAGTCACCAACAAGTCACCAACAAGTCGGCAATTGTACCTGTAATGATCATTCCCTCCCACTCACGGGTGTCATCTAGGCCAGGGTAAGGTCGAGAGAAACGCAGGATAAACAACCCTTTCAAGAATATCATCATGTGCACACCAGATGTATGCACCGATGATACCCCATCAGAATCTGAACTGCTCGTGATGTCAATGTTCCGCTAAGTGGCGCATACCACCCGCTTCCCATGAATCACTCTATTCCTAGGTTTCCTAGATTGCACTCATAGCCTGGGTATTGGGCCTTTTACCTCGAGTAACTCCCACCCCCAATCAGAGAAAACACAGCCAGCACAACAGATGAAAATGAATGAATGCAAACATTAATGCAAACAATAAATGCAAACAATAAACAATGAATGCAATAAACAACACAGCAAAAAGCAACCAAAGCCCTAACCTAGAGAGCGCTAGGAGAGACTCGCTTATGGAAGAAGGACCAGCACAGGTCGACTTCTTAGTCCCCAGCAGAGTCGCCAGCTGTCGCATTAGCGCGAAAAACCGGCGGGAAACAAGAACAACAGAGCCGCCACCGTGCGTTATTTATCCCAAAAGAGGGAAAGGAAACGCTCGAAGTAAACCTGGAAAAGACATGGTCTCGCGACCAAAGAGAATGGGATCGGGAGTCGGTTATGCGAAGGGAAGGTATTAGCACCCCTACGCATCCGTCGTACTCGACGGGATCCACGCACAATAGGGAAGGAAAATGGTTGCTAAAACACTGCTCAAACACACACAACTGGCTGAAAGAGACACAAGAAACAGACTGAAACTGACTCGGAAGGATATCGCATCCTGGGCCTACTTAGTCTATCAAGCATAGACATCAGAGTCTAAGTAGTTCGAACTGGGGAAACGACACATGCTCGCTAGGATGTCGCATCCTATGCATACGTATCTCCTTTGGACGAAGGAGAATCAGAGCATTCGTAGCTCGGCTGACACGCACACAAACAGAAACAGGCAAAGGCAAACGTGGAGCCTGAATGCCAATCACTGGACTTACATCAGCATCCGAACCAAAACACACACAAGAAGGCAAACGTGGAGCCTGAATGCCAATCACTGGACTTACATCAGCATCCGAACCAAAACACACACAAGAAGGCAAACGTGGATCCTGAATGCCAATCACTGGGCTTACATCAGCATCCGAACCAAAACACACACACTGGAACCCGAATGCCACTCGATGGACTTACATCAGCTTCCAAGCACACAACAAGAAGAAGGGTCTCGATTGCAACTAGGGCAAGAGAAAGGGGAGGTCTCAATCGCAACGAGGGCGAGAGAAAAGAATTAGTGTTAGTCGTTAGTCAAACTCGACAAGACATCGCATCTCGTGCCTACGTATCTCATCTGGACATGAGAATCAGAGTTGCCGTAGTTCGGCTAAACTATTCCTGTTGGTTTGTGTTTTTTAAGTGGACAACGTCACTACGCAATCTACCGGATGCTCGACCTTTGGAGACTTACTCACCTGTAGTAAAAGGAGTTGACGTATCCTTAAGAGGGGATAATGTTTGTTTGTGTTTTAGGAAAGCTCAAGCAAGAAAGGAAGTCCTATACGAAGGAACCGTGCTACCTTAATTGTCATGCAAACGAGACTACGCGGAGTCTAGCAAACCTAGGGGATACAATCACACCACACAAACATATACAGCATGAAATAAACACACCAACAAGGGGCTCAAACATCAGGGCTAGGCTTTAGTCGAGGGGTCATATCAACCTCAACAAACAAGCCTCTGTATCGGGGTAAGGTTAGCTCTTAACCTTGCCATTGAGGGGCTAAGGTGAAGCCAGATGAAAGGTGATGAGGGGTGTGCCTCATTGCTTCTATCTCAGGTCAGAGAGAGCATCAGACAAGGGAGCGTGGGTCCAGAATGGGGGGACCCTTCTACGCTCAGGACATAGACTCGACTGTACAATGTACAAGATCTTGGGTTTGTGTCCCAATGCATCAAACACAAGTAGTGTGAGCAGAGGGACGACTCAACAGAAGAGTGGGAGATAGACTGCATATCTCTATGATCCACCAATTGCCTTAATCAAGGTCTTTACCTGCTTAGGGACAAAGTATAAACAATCACAAACATTGCCCCGAAAGGGGGACTTCAGACAGGTGCCTGGCCAAGTAACAGGCCAGGTCTTCCAGACTACATGAAGTTAAGAAAGTTATACCTCAGTGCAAATTGCTTATCAAGCAAAGCAAAGCAATATTAGCAACTTAATGTACCTGTGTAAATAGCTAACCAGTCAGTACACAATTCAAACAAACAATCAACAGTCAATATCACACAAACAGACAAATCCAATCAGACAACAATGAGCGATCCATGAACACAAGTGAATCCCCCATTAAGGCCTACGAAACACACAACTGTTAGCCAACAACAACAAATGGTTAAGCTCAAATGAAGGAGCATCATCACTCATGGAGATGTATTCTTGAACCTGAAATCACAATTCAAATGATAAGTCCAAACCACTAGGTCGAAGCCTAGGGTCAAAAGAGGATAAAAAATCCAAAACAGAAGCTCAAACTCCACATGAAGCTCATTTAATCAAGTACTAACATGTCCTAAAATTAAGGGAGCATGCAAAATTGAATTATTTCTAAGCCTAGGGGTAGAATGGTCATTTCATAGTTAGGGGTTAATTTTGAATTAAATTTCTATTTACGAAAGTAAGTTCTATTTAAAGTCAATTAAATCCTAAACTAATTCTAAACTTCTAAAATCCAATCTTGACCTATTTTTAATATTCCTAATGAAAATCTAGAATTCTAAAATTAGCCTAATCTCTATTAATTCTAATACTTATAAAAGTATATTACAGTAATCAACATATTATCCTATCTCTAAAGTTAATCCAAAATTTCTAATCAAATTAACTAGTTCTAAAATCAATTTTATTTCCACAATTAATCCTAAAACTAATGTTTCTAATAACTTCCATTATCAATTAAAATTCCTAATTAGCTTCTAAACTCTATTTAGACTAATCCTAAAATTAAGCTAATTCTAACAGCATTTTAATATATTCTACTCCTGGAGTTATTTCTAATTCTAACAGAAATTCCTAATTGTTTCTAATGTTTTTAATACTGAAATATTAACCTAATTAACTCCTAGATATGATCTTAAAAATCTAATATTCTAACCAATATATTCTAACTAACAGCCATTAAAATTCTAATTAATACTGCTACTAACCTCTAAAATTAACAATCCATTAATCCTAAACAAATAACCAACAATTACTAACCATATGATCATCAGAATGGGCCTTGTGGATCGATTAGAGGGGGTGCAGGTCCATTCGCAGGGGTGCAAGGTGAGGTTATTTGGGTTGGGCCTAAGCCGGGCCCGTGCTAAGCAAGGCAATGGAATGAGAGGCCAAGTTCAGTCTCTCATGGTGTTCTTGTGCACATCGAAACAGGCTCAAAACGTGATTCCTCCAAAAGCACTTCCTAGACGCGCTTCTCTCCTCTCACCGACGTTGACATTGCGACGCAAACAACAACAAAAAGAGATGGGATCCGATAGCAATCCGTTCGTCGTGGCCTCTTCTCTCATCATCTCCTGCTTGCCTTCTCCGATTCCGACGTGGTTAACGGTGAAGCAATCGAAGAACCGATTCGAAAGTTGACCTTAATCTCCAATTGAAGTACGAATCGAGAGCCGCATAAAAGGAAAACTCATAAAACAGGTATCATATATTCCGCTCAGATCTTCGCTCGATCCTTCTTCTTGAGCTCTTCTGAGAGGGCTTTGCGTCGGTGTTGTTCGATGCGGAATGGAGAACGCGATTCGTTTCCTTTATCAGTTTTCGGATTCACAGGTTCACATCGCCAAATACGACTCGATCTGCTATGGTATGAATAAGCGAAGGTAGAAGTGACATCGAAGGTGGATCGAAGGCTTACCGTACGGTGTAGGTATCGAATCTTTCGCCGGATTTCCGATCGATTCTTCGTCCTCTTCTCTGCTTCTGTTCGTTTTGCTGTGGATTGAAAATTTGGTTTTGCGGTTCGATGAAGATTGGTGCGGTTTGTTGTGATTTCACGTGGTGAAGGTTGAAGTCGAAGAACAAAGAAAATAGAGGATGATTGATTCCGAAAGGTGCGATCCGATTTCTATCCTCTACCTCTGCTATCTGTTTTCTGTTTGAGATGAGAGTGCGGTTGAGAGTTAGGTGAATAATCAAGTGGAGGCGTGAGGCTTTGGCAGGTTCAGTAGGAATTGCAGGGCGATGGTTTTTGAATGTGTATTGGGGATTGAAGGTGGTTCTTGAGGCTGAAGATTGGATTCTGGTGAAGGTTTGATGAAGGTGGAGATCACCGTTACGGTTACGGATTTGCAATGGTTGAAGGTGGAGGAAAGTTCTGTGAGTTTGTTACGGTTGTTGAAGGTGAAGGTTGAAGTTGAAGAAGATTAGGTGATGGAGGAAGAAGAAGAATCTGGATCGTGATGATGAGCATGGTTGAAGGTTAGTTACAGGTTGAAGAAGAATCTGGAAAAATTTGTTAGAGGTTGAAGGATTGAAGGCAAAAACGATTTTGGAATGAGAGGGAAAATTTTCTGAAAACAATGATTGGCAATGATTGCAGCTTATATATCAGGATCTAAGGGGCAAATTGGAGAATTAAATCTGAAATGATTCAATCTGCACCATCCAGTTGGCATTAAGTGAAGGTGAGTCTTAAATCATGAATTAAGTTCACGTGAGATTTACCACAAGTCCCCATTTTCTAATTGCACTTTCCTTCAATCTTTGATCTAACTGTGGATATTCGTACTGAACCAAACTAGCTTATATTCAAGAACTGGTTTGTTGCTTGAATAATCACTGATTTGAATTGGACTGTCATTTGGATGATTGTTGATTTGAATTTCGCAGGACACATGCTGTCATGGAATTGGTATTGCACATCGTCCGCTTTGCACTACAGCGGTCAAGCCAAGGATTACAAAGGTTAGGCTTTGAAGCCTCATTGCCGGTTGCATTCGGGTTGAGATGGCCTTGCTGCAAGTTTCTATTCATACTTGGTGGTTCCCTTAATGATGCTCTGAACCGCAGGTTTCTAACAGGATTTGACTGTTTATGCAGAGTTTGTCCAAAAATAACCTGCTGTGCTGGATCGTGGAAATTGCAGGATGCGACACGCTCATGCCGCTCGTACAACTCCCACTTTGTTGGACCGTGGCAGCTTCCATACACATATATATGATGGCATCCTGACCTCCGAGTCAATCACTTCCTTTGACAGTGTCATACATGTGCCACCTCCAATCATCTTCAGTCATATTTCCCGATGCCGCATTAATGCCACCTTGAGCTGCAACAGTGCGTGAATAGGTTGGGAAAAGCTCAGTAATACAAGCAGTATTGAATCCATGTTCTGAAGGTCCAATAACAACTCTCAAACTAGCACCACCAGCCCTTAACATAAATGCATTGTAAGTATGATCTCTGCATTTCGATTTCGGTGATTTAGCATTTTCTCTCTGAATGTGGCTTGTTTTGCTCAGTTGTAACAACAGTGGGAATGCTTATCACTGCTGCCTAATCTTACCATGGATATATTTGACCTCATAGATGATAATGCTGGAGGCGTTGTAGAAGCGAGCCGGCATCCTGAAAGTGATTGAGAGATCGTGGATATCCTTGACGTCCTGGGTAACACATCCAAGGCCACCGCTTAGCTTCTACTGCACTTACTCTGACAGTGTTGCTGTTTCAAGTTGTTGCAGGTTTGCTTCAAAGCATTGTATGTAGCCTTTTCCACACAGTCTTTTCTTCTTGAGCTAAGCAGAACCTTCACATAGTCCAAAATTAGCATTCTGTTTTGCTGGAGACTCAGGGCGCAAAGGTGACGGATGCAACCGAATGACCTATTCCTACTTGACCGTGTGCCGGCCAGTTTCCTTGCAGGCTGATGCAGAATGACGGCAGGATGGTTATCAGTGAGTCTTAGACCAAACTCATGAGCATTCTTTCATTCAAATGGCAGATGTAAGTGTAGTATCAAATCATGTGACTGTGAGGCTTGGTTTCGGTGCACGCAAGTCCCTGTTAGTAGTGCAGCACCAAGGTTGGCAAAAGCACAAGACCAAGTCATTGCAGGGTACACATGAAGTTGAAAATGAGACAAGTTACTTGGACATGAAGATACAAAGTCAAACCCATCAAAAAACGACTCTTGGATGATAAATCACGGGAAAAGAGCTAGATTAGGCCTGAGATGGTTAAAAATGGATGAGTTGACTTTGGTCAAAGTTGACCAAAAAGTCGACCGTTGACCAAAGTCAACAATCGGTTAAAGCTTATTTTTTTGTATTTTCCCTAATGCTTGGACATTTGTGATGAATTGTAAATGATTGTGAATGAATGTGAGATTTTGACTTGATCTTGACACTTGAAATTAATTCTTGAACATGAATGGATACTTGTAATTATCATGAATCAAAACTTGACTTTGTAGTGGATTAATTAAACATGATATGGAATGCCTTACATGACATGGCCAATGAACTCTTCTCAGATGAATCACAGGAATCAAAACTTGAGTGAATGACAAGGCTTGAATGTGCATAGGTCATGACTTAAGGGTTTGGGTTGACTTTGGTCAAAGTTGACCAAAAAGTCAATTGTTGACCAAAAAATCAACTGTTGGTTAACACACCTCTCTTTGCGTTCTTTCATGTAACGGATCCTTTATGATCATGTAATGAATGGGATTTCTTCACTTGAATGAACTAGGAACAAGAAGTTGTTGAATGCCATTTAACCAAACAAGGAGATTAAGCATCCTGAATGATGATGTGCCAGCCGAAACTAGGGTTAGGAGGCCACATAAAAGGGGCTTGACCCGATTAGGATTTATGGAGCCACGACCAAGTGAGGACCTTTAAATCAAGGTCTTGATCCTTCAAGAAACCACCATTGACATCAGATTTAAGCACAATGCCCAAGCATCTCCACGCTAGGGTTTGATTGGGGCCATCCCAAGCTTGCTGAGAGATTCCAGTTTCCACTAAGTATAAACATAAAGTTCTGAATTCAAGTCACTGCCATCTTGTGTTGAACCTTGCTTGTGTAGATGAAATGCATGCTCATGATGATATGCAAATGTTAATAACCTAAAAATGAAATGAATGTACAAATGGGAGGTGCAAATTTGAGGTGCTACAGCCCATACTACTCAACCTCTCCTATCTCAAGTTTGCACTCTAGACTCGGGTAGAGAGTCTTTCCCACAAGGTTACTTGCAATCGGAGTACCATCCACTTGGTATCATAGAATCATGGAATCCATATGCTAGATCACAAAATTTAAAGCAAAAGGCAATAATTAAGGCAAGCAATCAAAAGGATCAACATACACACATGCGAGAAAGCAGCCTAAATTAGGCTTGACTTGCTTAGGGAGGTGTCCCCAGCAGAGTCGCCAGTTGTCGCTACGCGAAAAATACAGAGTCGCCATCGGTTTTTATTTATTCCAAAGGAAAGGGAAAATATCGAGAAAACCCCAAAGAATGGTCGTCGCAACCACGAACAGGTTCGGAAGTCGGTTATGCAAGGGGAAGGTATTAGCACCCCTCACATCCATGGTACTCCATGGGAACCATCTAGGATGTTTGCGCTTACATGTGTATTGTTTATCGAATGTTTGCTTGCCAAAGGATTACGGAGTGGAGGTAGATTTTAAATTAGTGTGCTCGCCAAGGAATGGATCCTCGTGCCTACGTATGCCCACTTGTTAAAGTGAGAAATCAGAGCCTTCGTAGTTCATGGGTTTGAAATTGTTTGTTTATTTTGTTGATTTTATTACCTTGAAGAAGGGTTTTCGATTGTGTCGCCCTAAGGCTCAAACAAAAGGTTTGAACGCGTTAAATTGTTTTTATGCTTTTTTGATAAAGTGTTATTGATTTCGGATTGCACTAAAGACTATGGATAAAGGTGAATACCTCAAAAAACCAAGTCAAACGTCTTGTGTTCGAAGCATTCAGAATGAGTGTAGGAAAGCTCCAATCTCATCCCTTCTTTATCGCTTAAGGCTCATGACTTACGATCCTAATAGCCATTTATTGTATATTTGAGTTTGATTTAGAAAAGAGACCACTTGACGTTGGATCAAGGGTTTGCTTATTATTTTTTATTTAAGAAATGACCGCTTGACGTTGGATCAAGGGTTTGATTATCGATTTTGAATGGATGAACGTTCCTAATGCCTAAGGAGCAACTATAAAGCAATAAAAGAAAACAAGTAAATGCGTACATCGGAAAGGGGAGGGGATACATGTAAAGTACAAGGGAGCGCGGAAATAACCTCACTCAAGTGAAAGTTAATTCTAAAATTTAAACAAGTTCTAAAACTAAGGGAGCATGTAAAATTAGCCTACTTCTAAGTCTAAGGGCAAAATCATCATTTTCATATTTTCATTTAAACTTCTACCTATGAGATTTTAATCTAAAGTCAATTAAATTCTAAACTAAATCTAATTATTCCAAAATTTCTAATAACCCTAAATATTTCTAGTTTCTAATGTTATCAAGTGAAAATCTATTTACTTCTAATATACCTAAAAATATTTCTAATATATTCTAATCCTACAATTATTTCTAATTGGTCTAAATAAACTCTAATCCTAATCTAAAATCTCATATTTTCACTTTCTAAAATTCTAAAAGACTTAATATTTCTAATTAAACTCTAAAGTTCTAAAATTATGATTTCGAATTAATTCCTAATTATGATCCTAAAGAAAATAATATTCTAAACTAATATTTTCTAATCTAAATCCAATATTAACCTAATCTAATTTTAAATTTCTAATACTATTTCTAATGTTTTTAATTGCCTAATTAATTCTAATCATGCCATTGAACCCTAATTAAACTACTTATTACTAACTAATCCTATAACTGATTGACATTATTTCTAAAAACTAGCTAACATGTAATTAACACACCATTAACATGAAATGGGCCCTGATGACTTGTTTGGGAAAAGCCCATCGGCGGGGGGTGTACTGGATTCGGAGGGTGTGCATTGTGCGAATCCTGAAAAGAATCAAGGGAGATTGGGCCTAAGGCCCAAGTCATCCCTTAAGCCACAACTACGGTACATCCCAAATAACCCTCAATTGCTCCCACGACTCCGTCACGCCGGAGTTAATCGCCGCCGCCGGCGGAATTCTCACTCACCTAACTCGGATCCTCAACCTTGTTGTTGCCTCCCTTCACTTGTTAACGACGTCGCGGTGGAAAAAACACGAAATACGGTGGATGCTTTTCCACCCTCTGCGAACGAATTCCAACACCGGCGAACAGGTCGCGGCGCCGCCGACTTAATCCGTATCGGTAGGAATAATCCAAATCCGAAATTGGATCTCTAATTCGAAGCTCGCTTTGACTCGTATTAATGCACGCTTAAAAATTATATAAAAAACGAGATCGAGGCTTACCTATTTGACGTCATTTGTGAGTTCTCTTGTTCAATTCAAGTCGTGTCGTTGGTGAGGTGCGAATACCATATCCATTGTTCCTCCTCAATCGTGCGCAAACAGCAGGAGATAACGAAAGGTGTCGACGACGGCGAACGAAGGCTCACCAGATTTTATCTTCAACTCGAACAGGTATGGATTCGCGCTTTTTATCTCCTCTGTCTTTCTTCTTCAATTAAGCGCTCTTCCTCTATCTTCTTTTTCTGAACTGTCGATTCTATGCCATTGTCGCGTTTGCGGTTGCAAGATTGAGGCGTGGATTCTTCTGATGCTACGTCAAATTTCTTTGATGCAGGATGGCGACGCTCTGTTGCAGCACCAATGAAAACCAGTGGCTAGGATGAAGATGAGTGGGGACGGAGAGTTCTGGACGTTTTTTCCGAGTCCGGTTCAAGAGAGAAAACTCGTCAATTTATAATGGTGAGAGGTTAGATTTTGGTTAGAGATTCATTGTTAGTTAGAATGGGTTGTTAGAAGTTAGTTTTTATGAATTTTCTGTTATGGATTTATATGTAGGTTCATTGTTAGTTGAAGTTTTTAATTGAAACTGTCCATTTCTGTTTGTAGGATTTTTGTTTCAGGTTAAAAATGGTTTTTATTGCCGGCGTTACCGTTATGTTGTGCGTTTTTGCATTGCAACTTTTTCATATTTTCATTTTATGCAGGTTGTAGCTGCATTTGGTGTTGCTAATTGTAGCATTTGCTTTTGGCTATGCGACGCCGTTTGTGGCCTTAATTTCGCAGCTGTTTGAAGCTGGTAGTTTTGTGCAGTAGCTTTCATCACCATTTGTTTTGGCCGGCTGTAGCCGTTTGGCTTTCGGCTTTGTTATCAATGAAGCGTGCTTGGTGCAGCAGCGTTTGCTTGCAGCCGTTTTGCTCTTGGAACGGTTTTGCTCTTGGAACGGCTGACGGTGTTTGAACGTGTTAGCTGCATGGATGTTATAACCTTGCAACTTTTGAATGGTTTTGCAGCTCCAATATGCACTTGGTTTTGGAATGTCTTTTTGCGGCTGCACTTGGTTTTGGAATGTCTTTTTGCGGCTTTTCGGTGATGTGCCTTTGGCGGATTGGATTGATGAAGATGAATTTGGATAATATGTTTTGGATAATGAAATGTGTTATGGATGAAAAAAAAGGATTATTAATTGAAAAATGAATTAGAAGAAATGAAGTGAATAAAAATGGTTTATGTGGATTAAACTTGGAAAATGTGGATTAATATGGACATTTGGATTAAATGAATATCAATGGTTTAATGGATAATTGGATGATTAAAATTGGCAAGTGGAGTTGACATGGATACGAATGAAATTGGTTTTAAAAATGGATAATTGGATAATGAAATGGATATGGGTTTGGTTAATTTGGAATTTGGATTATGAACATTTTAAATGGATTTAGAATGGGTCACTAATAAAATCAAGAAATCCTAATAACAAAAGAAATGTCACGATTAATTTGTACTTAAAAATAATGTTTTCTAAAATTTAATCGGCTAAAAAAAATGATGAAATGGTTATGAAATCAAACTAATTTTCAAAAGTCAATTTGAATCTCAAGGACCGAGCTTCGAATTAAAATTCAATTTGAACCTTAAAAATTCACTTAAAACTTCTAGAATTAATTCGAAAATGACAGGACGATTACGGATCACACGATTAAAGGTTCAGAGGTTGATGGTTGACTTTGGTCAACTGGATGACCAAAAAGTCAACACAGGCAAAAATTTGTACTTTCTCCTGGACAAACGAATATGGGCCACAACATCCTGAACAAACGACTTATGTCAATGCCATGAATCAATTCAGGTGAACATCGACCAAACAACAGTTCGTACACAAGATCCCCGAATAGCAAAGCCATGAATTAGGATTTCAATCCATATGATGTGCAATGCCACAAACTTCAATTCGACCCTGATTTTATCAACCACAAACCTTGAATCCATGATGTCTGTTCGCAGATGAATGAATGAATGCACATGAACGAGTATGAATGAGGTTAGATGGATATCAAGTTACAGTCAGGCAAAAAAGCGAAAGGGAGGACAAATTTTGGGGTATGACACTCTTCATTCACCAACATAAGACATTTTACATTTTGATTTTTCAAATTAGAAAGTCTTATCTTGTAAATGTTATTCTTCCTCTTTCCATCAAAAAGAATTGAGCCATCTTTTTGACTGACAATTTTACATGACTTTTGATTTAAAATAATGTCATAACCATTGTCACTTAATTGACTTATGGACAACAAATTATGCATTAATCCTTCAAATCAAAGAACAATAGTAATGGAAGGAAGTATATCATTACCTACATTTTCGGAGCCAATGATCTTCCCTTTATGATCACCTCTGAAACTGACGATGTCTTAGGGCTTAAGTTCCAGGATTTAGAACATATTCCTTCTTCCCGACATGTGACACGAGCATCCAGAGTCCAGGTACCATGACTAGTGTTTTAACTCCGCTGCTAAGGATATCTGCAACATATACTATTTTATCCTTAGGTACCCATATCTTTCTGGGTCCTTTTGAGTTAGTCTTCCCAGAGTTCTTAACAAACTTGGACTTCTGTGCAGCATATCTATACATGTATGCATAATTGAAACGAACATGAGGCTTTGTTTTAGCCTTAGGTTTATAAATAATTCTACCTTTAGGCCTAACATCATTTTGTTTCCCAGAAGGAACAAAATTTGACTCAAGAGTATTTGGCTTGTCATCTTTTTCATAATCAAATTCGTCATCAGAATCATAGCCAATACCCCTTGTCCTATTTTTGCTAACACCATAAATCATGGAAGCCATCATACTTCTATTCAGTCTTCTAGCAAGAAATTTATGGAAATACTTATCATGTTTCTTTATGAAATCTCCAAAACCTGTAAAGGCTTTAGAAATAATTTTCTTTTTAGGTTTGAGACTCCTGCTTTGAGGCACTTACTTGTTATTTTTCAAAATGACATTTTCTTCACTTAAACTTGAAAAGCCTTTCTGAAGCTTACAGTAAGCTTATGATTCATATACATTAATCTTTTTCAGATCCTTGTATTTGTCCATAAGATTCTGATACTTTTCCAGAACTTCTGATAAACTAGATTCAAGCTCAGAACGAGATAGTTTAGAAAATAGCTCTTCAGAATCTGACTCAGACTCAGACTCTGATTGAATCATTTCTACATGAGCTTATGTGCAAGCCATCAGCGCCACGTTAGCCTGCTCTTCTTCGGAATAATCTTCAAAGGACTCTGAATTATCCCATGTAGCCATTAAACCCTTCTTCTTGCCTCTGAAGTTCTTTTTGGGCCTTTCTTTCTTTAACTTGGGACATTAATTCTTGAAGTGGCCAGGCTCCTTGCACTTAATGAACGTGAGTTCTTTGCCAACTCCAGCCTTCTTGGATCTAAAATTGGACTCATAACAACCACTTGTCCTTCTTTGTTCTCTGAATTTTCCTTGCCTTTTCTTCCAGAGTTGATTAACACGTCTAGACAAAAGAGACAATTCATATTCTTCTTCCCATTCCTTTTCACACTCTTCATCAGTTTCATCTTAAAGAGCTTTAGTCTTCTCAGATCTTCCTGAATACTTCAGAGAGACAAACTTGCTCTTTCTCTTGGGCTCATCTTCCTCAAACTCATTCCCATGACTTTTTAAAGAACTAACCAGTTCTTCAAGAGAAGTGTTGTTGAGATCCTTTGATAACTTCATAGTTGTTACCATAGGTCTCCAACACTTAGGTAGACTTCTGATGATCTTTTTAACATGATCAGCAATAGAATACCCTTTGTCCAGGACCTTAAGTCATGCAACAAGAGTCTAAAACCTTGAGAACATGTTATCAACCATTTCTTCATCCTTTATCTTGAATGCTTCATATTTTTGAATCAAGGAAAGATCCTGGGTTTCTTTTACTTGAGGATTCCTTTTATGTGTCATCCTTAGAGAATCAAATATTGATTTAGCAGTATCTCTGTTGATGATTTTCTCATACTCGGTGTATGAAATAGAATTTAGCGAGATGATTCTTACTTTGTGATGATTCTTGCAATCTTTCTTTTATTGATCAGTCATCACTCTTCTTTCCACTTTATTACCACTTGCATCTACTAGGTGTACGTAACCATCAACTACCATATCCCATAGATCGACATCGTGACCTAGAAAGAAGTTTTATATTCTATCCTTCCAATAGTAAAGTCTATCTCCATCAAAAACTGGAGGTTTAGAATTGTAATAATCTCTACCATTTGTTTGAGAAATTGGTGGTGGAATGGAAGCCATTGTGTTTCACACTGGATCTTTATCTAACACTGTTAAGTGTTTGATATCTTATCAAGACTAGAACCGAAGCTCTGATGCCAACTGAAGGTGGCAAGAAACACAAGAAATGGGGGTTTGAATTGAGTTTCTAAAAACAAAATCTTTTTCAAAATCAAATCAACAAGGAAACAATATGAATAAGAAAAATAACAAAGTTATTTTTATACTGGTTCGCTATTAACGAAGCTACCTCCAGTCCATCCTACCAAGGTGATTTCTCCTTCTCAAGAAGGAATTAATCCACTATAACCAAACCCTGATTATAGATACCACAAAGACAAACCTTCCTTGTCTCCTTGAGTCTATCTGACTAAAATCTAGTCATTTAAGGAAACCACTCAAATAGATTTGAGATTTACAAGTTGTGTTTACAAAGAATGTTCCTAAAAAGGAGATTAACACAAGTTAATACAATGAATATATCTCACACAATAACAAGCAAAAAATATTTTGTGTTTACAAAACTATACACATAATTAATATGTTTTTCAGCAAGAGTGTGTCTAGTAGCATTATCAAAGCATTAGCAACTTCTTCTAATCTTCAAGTCTCCTTTATATAGGAATATAAAAGAACCGTTGGAAGGTAGAATTGGAATACTGAATTGCAGTTGTCTCCTTTCATAAAGAGTTTTGTATGGGAGGCAAAATGGTATAATAGTACTGTCCTTAGCCAACAAAATCAGGATAGTGGAAGAAAGGGTGATCTTGTACTGTGTACTGTTTTCCTGAAGCAAAAACCTTTTGACCTTATCTTTCAATCTTCAGAGGCTTCTGATGAAATGATGTTGAAGCATGCTTAGAAGGATTAAGATAAAAGTTATTAGAATATTTAGAACCTTAATCTTCATAATCTTGAAACAGTTCCTCAGAACCTGGTCTTCATTGTCTTCAGATCTTTTTCTTCAGAATCTTTAGAACTTGAGTGCAGAATCTTGAAGGAATACGAACCTTCAGAGGCTCTTCAATCAGAGTTATAGTCAGAAGCTTTAACACGAACGTTCCTCAGAACCGTTTTCTAAGAGCTTTCTAGAACTTGGCATCATCTTGTAAAGCACTTGAATCTCCTCAGAGTCAGAGTGTGTTGATTCCAGAATTTGATGACGTCACATGTCATTGCTTCTGAGTCAGAACCTATTAGCAAAAGCTACACACTAGATAAAAACCATTAGTGTACAAAAAAATTCTCTAAGAAACAATGCATTGTCATCTTCAAAACTAAAGGCCAGATGCAGAACCAAATCTTGTTCTAACATATGGGTCATGAGGTATTACTGTAGTATAATGAGCCCAAACCTCTACAAAACATGGGGACCAAGTTATATGGTGAGTGGTGCAGATGAAAGTAATGTGAAGCATATAAAAATGAAAAAAATGCAATAATTTAGGTAGGACAAGATTGGGATATGAAAGTTTCCCATATCTAATTATCTTAATCACAGGAAGATGATATGCCACAATGTTCATGCTTTCAGAGTAGAAGTAAATTAGATACAAAAAGAACCCAAAATTTTATCTTTTTAAATGCAGAGATGAAATGCAATGATGTCAGGGAAACAAGTTTAATAGGATACTGAATCAATATCAATCCTCGAGTTGATACTAATAAAACTTCAATGTCTGTCATCACTAAAAGGATGATGGTAAGATCAACAATGAAGTTCTATATCACCAAAAGGACGATGGTTAGATACAATGACAAAGATCCCCATCAAGAAAAGGATGATGGTTAAAACACAATGACGAAAATCTCCATCACCAAAAGGATGATGGTTAAATCACAATAACAAAGATCGCCATCACCAAAAGGATGATGGTTAAATCACATTGACAATATCACCATCATCAAAAGGATGATGGTTAAACATAATTACAAATATCTCCCTCACCAAAAGGATGATGGTTAAAACACAATGACAAAGATCGCCATCACCAAAAGGATGATGGTTAAATCACAATAACAAAGATCACCATCACCAAAAGAATGATGATTAAATCACATTGACAACATCACCATCACCAAAATGATGATGGTTAAAACATAATGACAATGATTAGGAAAACACAAATGGAATATTTGTAACAATGAAAATCATCCAGTTTAATAGACATACTTGGGCTTGTGACTTAGAGGATCAGATGCAATATGGATCATGAGGTACTACTGTTGCATTATGAGCCCAAACCTCTACAAAACATGGGGACCAAGTTATATGGTGAATGGTGCAGATGGAAGTAATGTGAAGCAGATAAATATGAAATAATTTAGGTATGACAAAATTGGTGTATGAGAGTATGTCATACAATTTATGCAACAATAACAACCATATTTTTATGATTCCCCTTTGAACCATAAACAACATGCAACATAACAACAACATAGTCCCTTCTTTGAAACTACCACCACAATAAATAAAGATTATGTACTCTCCACATGATTAATAATCAATCATCATACTAATTCATCTTGAATAAATCACACATTCACAACATTTCACCTAAAGAAAAAATTATATTCATATCATTAATTCACATCCAGCTCCCTAAAATATTACTGGGGAAAAGTGTTATGCATTAGCTTTCCAACGCTTCGAAACAACACTAAAAACTCAAATCCGCGCATCAAGACTGACCACCCAGACCATGACGTTCTATTCCAGAGCCATGACGGTCATCATGGCGATGATGACCAGCCCATCATCCCTTTGCTCCATTCTTCACCATTTTCTCCATCCTCCATCACTCAAAAAGACTCTAACGTTTGACCGTCATTCAGCTGGCAGGTATCAACCTACTTCAACACTCTTACATGTAACTCGTCATGCAGGTGATGGTCGTCACCCCTGTGGAGAATGTAGAAATGCACTTTTTGCCATTGAAGCTCATCTAAATCTCCGATTTCACACGTAGAACACCTAAATCGATTAGAAACAAACCATACATCAATTATAATACATGGACATGTTGATTTTACACATATTTACAATTGATTTCACCAATTTATCGTAAAGTAAGGTCATATTCGTGAAAGCTCAAACACATCAATTAACAACAACAATTTGCAGATTTCATATGCTTTCATCATGTATCAATTCAGCTATTACATTATACGAATTTCACACCATAATGTACATTCAAAACAGATTCATCATAATTGTATATCGGAATGGCACCGTTTGAGGCGTTGTTTGATAGAAGGTGCAAGACGCTTTTGTGTTGGTATGAATCCAGAGAGAGTGTTGTCATTGGGCCTAAAATTATCTAACATGCGATATAAAAGATTAAAGTGATTCAAGAGAAGAGGGGAGCTTTGCAGAGTCTCCGAAAAAGTTACGATGATAAGAGGAGGAAATCACTTGAATTCCAAGAGGGCAGTCATGTGTTCCTTAGATTTACTCTGGTAACTGGTGTTGGTCGAGATTTGAAGTCTCGAAAGCTCACTCTGCATTTCATTGGTCCATACCAGAATTCGTAGAGGATAGGAGAAGTGGCATATCATATTACTTTACCACTGTCACTTGCTAATGTTCATGATGTATTTCAAGTGTCTCAGTTGAGGAGATACATTTCAAATCTGTCCCATGTGGTCCAAGTGAGAGATGACCTAACTGTTGAAGGTAACTTCGGGAGAACTTACTGGGGGAAATGTGACTTAGGAGCTAGAGAGCTAGACGAGGGAGTCGTATCCGACTCTATCGAATTATTTGAATTATTATATTTTGTGTATTTATTTAGTTATGAGTGATTAATTAAATATGGGAGTGGGGTGTGTACCCTTGAGTTAAGAGTATAAATATAGTTGTAGGTGATGAGTAGAAGTTAGCCAGAATTACTAGAAATTATTTTTGTAATAATAATTACTATATTTAATTAATTAAAAGTAAAATAGATCTTTTGGGGTAAAAATGAGAATTGAGGAAAAATTAATGGGAGGAAGGAGAAATTATTTTGTTAGTATGGGAGAAAAATATAATTAAGATTTATTTTGCTCTATATATATATATATATATATATATATATATATATATATGTATATATATATATATATATATATGTATATATATATATGTATATATATATATGTATATATATATATGTATATATATATATATATATATATATATATATATATATATATATATATATATATATATATATATATATATATATATAATATATATATATATATATATATATATATATATATATATATATATATATATATATATATATATATATATATATATATATATATATATATATATATATATATATATATATATATATATTATATATATATATATATAATATATATCTATATATATATATTATATATATATATATATATATATATATATATATATATATATATTGTAATGAGAGAAACCTAGGAATAACTTATTTTTGCTAGTACGTTGAAACCAGAGAAAAGAGAAAGAGACCAAAGGGCTAAAAAGAGGAAGAAACATGGAGTGGAGAAGAAGAAATTCTACCAGAAATCAGAATTTTGCTGCTAGGAGGTATCCAGTAAGGGGGAAAAATTACTTTCAATAGGGCTTATGCATGAGGGATAGGGTAGAGGAGTCCTTAACCTCCAATAAGGTGTATATTTTGGATTAATTCTGATTGTATGATGAAAATTGTCTGTAACAATTAATGAATTCGTGTACTATTCAAGACTGATTTTTCTATTTTGATACTTGATGTTTTTCCACCATTGTTGCACTTTCGAAGGTTTTGCAAATAAATGATTTTAATGAAAATAATGGACTTTATGTGTTAAATTAGGTTTTAATCATGGGATAATCGTAATATATCTATTTCTGAGCGTCTGGATTTGTATGGAATCAAAATTGGAGTTCCTCCAATGGTGAAAATCGTATTCTGGTTTTTGCAGGTCTGTACGATGTCACTTAGTAAGGGAAACATCGCTTAGTGAGTCGTCGCTTAGAGAGGCAGGTCCTCGCATAACGAGACTCCATAGCGACGAAATTTTCTTATGTTTTTTTATAGCATAACTTGAGTTTCGTAACTCGGAATGAAACGTGGTTCAAAGCATTGGAAAGCTAACGCGAATTACTATTAATTCGTAATAAATTCAGAGGTTGAATGTGTTGTGATAAAATGAGTAATTTATGAAAATAGTTATTAAAAATCATTTGATCGAATGAATGTTGAGTTGTGCAAGTTTGAGGTATATGTTTTATGAGTTGTGGAAATGGTTGAATATATTACTATGATGAGATGTTAGGCATTGAGACTATGTATGAATTATGAGAATATCATGAATATGGATTATTTTGAGTTATGTTTGTTGTATTATTGCATGTTTGAAATATAATTGTGTTGAGATGAATTATAAGCACGCTTCTGTTGGACTATTAATTGATAATGTGCATTTTGTGATATTAGTGTGATGTAATCCAGAGAGGGGATTACTTGAGTTGACAATGCATTTATGTTAGGATCAGAGAGAGGTCTTAACGCATTGATTTTATGATATAATCATGCATCATAAGAGTTGTATCAAGAGGCATGTCTGCTAGTTCAGAGAGGGGACTAATGGTTTGTCCCAAGCACAAAGAGGGGACTCGGGGTTCCCAGTGATTGGAACTTGGTTTGTATGAAGAACCAAATGTTGAGTTGGTACCACATGGATATGCATAGAGTTGCATAGCTAAGTTGTGTTATATAATGAATTATATGCATTTTGTTGAGTTGTGAATGATAGATGAGTTTGGGTGTGAGGATGTATTGTGATACAATTGATTATAATGTATAGAATATGTTATGTAGATATCCTACCTTGTAATATAATGACTGTTATTATTGATTGTGATTCCTCACCCCATTGTTTTTGTTTTTGTTGTTGTTGTGGTCTGTGCTCCTATTCGGGGTACAAATAAGCATAGGGGTGGAAAACAGGCATGCCCGTCGCATTTAGACTCGCCTCACAAAAGCACATAAAAAATGGGATGGGGAGAGGCGGGACAAATTAAGGATGCAGACCTAAAACCTAGGTCCGCCGCACAAAAAAGTGTGGGCGAGGCGGAAAAAGCCTGCGGGCACTTCATCTCTTAAGTCTAAAAACAAAAACATTTATGTAGATACTCGTTCTGCAAAAGTCAACGAAGAAAATGACACGGGGTGGTAAGGACACATTAGAGGGTGAAGGCCTAAATCTTTGGTCTTTAGTGCGGGAAAAACGAAAATGCCCAACGGGTCATGCCCATTTTGTCACCGCTAGATAAGCAGGTAACTGAGTAACTGCTTAGACTGGAGGATGTCATGAGGTTGTTTCTTCTTTTTTCTTTCTGTGTTAGTTTACGTGCTCTAATATGTAACACTTGGGAACGTTTGTGAGTTTTTGTCTAATCTTTCGTTAGAGAATTTTTGTATACTCTCATGGTTGATGTTTTGAAGTTTTGAAGAGATTGCATTTATGATTTAGTTTATGTTATAAAGTCTTTGAAATTAAATGATTTATTGATTTCATGCTTTGTTGATGAGAATTTTTGCTGCAATGATGCCCTAAGTGAAAGTGAGCATGCGAAGACACCCTAACATAAGGTGTTGATTATTATTCTGATCTGTTAAAGTGTTACAGAGCATGTATGTTTGAATTTCAGAATGTGTGACATCCTATTTTTATGTAGATGAATACTCTGATTTTCGTATGTTTATGCGAGTGGAAAATAGGGTGTTATAGTTTCCCCTAACCTGAATTTCCAGTAAAAGCTTTTCAACAATAGTGGTTTCCTTCTTCCTCCTCAAAGCGCTAGCCTCCTTTTCCCCCAAATTCATTTTCACGATCAGTGAAAACTCAACTTTCAACACTTCTCCCTTTTTAATAGAAAACCTATTTCCCTCATTTAGGTTGTTCCTATCCTATCCTCACTTATCTCCCAAATCCCCAATTTACCCTTACTACCTTACTTTTCTATTTATTTTATAATTAAATCTAATTTTCACCAAAATAATATTAATCAATTATTATTTCTATTCTTCCTTATTTTTATAATACTTATACTATTTCAATTATTCTCCTCATTATAAAATCAATTAAAATTCTAATTAATTCTACCACTCTCTCCAACCCAACAATATGCCACATAGTGCACATATATTCAACAAAAATCAACCAAAAACATATAATTCATTTAATAAATTTTATAAAATACAACTAAGTTCAATTAAATAAATTAATTTAATTCAGAGTATTACACCGCACGATGACGGATGTTGCGGAAGCATACGGCGGCTGGCCGCGGTTCGTGCATGGCTACAGATCGATGCATTATTCGGCAATTTCGTGTTCAAGGAAGTTTTCGCTGATTTTTAAGCAATTTTTGACATCGGTGAAATTTTTGTGACCTTTGAGTCAGTTTGGAGTAATTGGAGTTAGTAGAGTTATAACATGTGTAGAGTTACCCATATAGTACTTTTGAACATTTTAGAGTACTTCTGGAATACTCTAGAGTCATTTTTGAGAGTTAAGAGTTGTTGCTGAGTTGTTTTTAAGTTTTTTGAGAACTCTATTGAGTTATGAAGAATATAATAACATTTTGAGAGATTATGAGTATTTTGTTGATCTTAGAGTTGTTGAGTAAGAATATACATTTACTCAATTTGATGATGTAATATAATTATTTAATAAAATATATTTTTGAGATGAGTAATCCGATGAGATTACAGTGAGACCTGATTATTGGCAAATATTTGGTTCAAGAGTGAAACCTATTTTAATGATGATTTTTTAGATGATTTTGATGATTGCTTCAGTTGCATGCCTGTTTTCTATACATGATCATGCACGCATATATTTTGAAGTCAGGTAGGACTTCATTCTAGTGAGGTCAGGTTCAGAGAGGAACTATGATTATCTCATCTCCAGAGAGGGACACAGTTCAGAGAGGAACCAAAGACATGGATAATTAATAACAAATATTTGCTACAAAAAACCCAGTACCACGTGCATATTGATGAAGGAGTTGGTGCATTGACATTTTCATTATAAATTGGATTGTTATTATATTTTTGTGAGAATATTATATTTGTTGTTGTTTCGTTTACCATCCTACTAGTAATTTTCACCATTAACATTTTTAAGGTGTATTCTCACCCCTTTTTGTTGTAGCATTCGTGCTCCTCTAGAGTATAGACACTCAGGTACAAGTGTAACCGCTTGAGTTAGAGTACGGAGTCGATGCCTCTTTAGCTTTTATCATTTGATCTTAGAGGAGTCACTCTGTTATGTAACACTGGAATGAACTATTTATTCTTTATTTGTTTTATGCCTTACTTAGGTTGAAGTTTTGTTATTCTTTTGATCAGGGCCGGCCCTGTAGGTGTGCGAGGTGTGCCACCGCACAGGGCCTCAAAAATTTTGGGGCCTCAAATATTAAAAATACATTAAATATTTATTATACAGATTGTTTATTAAATATATGTTAGATTTTTATGTATTGGCATGATGGAACTCTATTAATATTTTTTGATGGTCATGACCTGAGTTCGATTCTACCATAATCTTGTTCAAGACTAAAATATTATATTTTTCTAATTATTTTTTATTATATCTTTTAATATTATTTACAATTTAAATAAAATTTTAATTTTTTTCTTAATATTTTTTTATTAGAGTTCAATATGAAAAATTAGATCAGGGTCTTGAAATGTTTTGGGCCGGCCCTACTTTTGATGTTGAGACTTATATGCCGAACTTAATGATTTTTATATATTGTGTTGATCTATATGCCGAACTTAATTATTTTTCTATGTTGTGTTGATGTTTCTATGTTATAGTGAAACATGCGTGACACTCTATTCAGAGATTTTATTTAAACTATCTTATTAAATATTGAGTCAAGGAATAGGATGTTATACTATTAATGTAAAATAGTTTTGAATTAATGTTTAAGTAGATCTTATTATTTAGATATGTCGTAATATAGTCCTATAAATACATACTTAAATATATAAATGATATAAGGTTATATATACCTATAAAATTAATTTGTATTTTTGGCATATTCAAATTAATTTTGTTTGCTCCCGTATAAGTTATTTTTGGATTGATCCGTCTATATATTAAAAAAAAGCAAATGGGCAAAAATCGCCCATCACGTTTTGTTGTACTTAGGTATATCTTTTTCTCTTTTTTTTCTCTTTTTTTTACTACTTTTTATATCGGTTGTTTTTTTTATGATGTGTCTTATATTTTCAATCAATATGTCTTATACTGGTTGATAACACATGAAACGAGCTTAAAATACAAAGTTTTATGTTTTTATAAAAGGTAGGGATTAAAATTAATAATATTTTTAAGTACAAAACTTTAAATTAGATTTTTTTATAGGGGATAAATATACACTTAAAGATAAAACTATCTTTTTTACTTGATTTATCTTTTCTCCAAATCCATCTAATTAAAGAAGATTTCTTATTTATTTTCTTATCATATAATTTTTTTTTTTTTTAATTTTTTTTTATATTTTTCTGATAATTATTTTATTTCAATTTGATAGTGAGAGATCTTATTTCATGATTCATGAAACTCTTAACCAAATCGTGGGTCGGCCAATATTTCATTTATATATTTATCTCAAAAAACAATAGTGTGATACAAGTAGGATATTTCATTTCAAATACTATACACACTTGAGATCAATCTCCAATACCATTTTGGCAAAAGGTTTTCGCTTAGCCTTGCACATATCAAATCACTTAATCTAAGATATTTTAGTATCACCCTTAACACCTTTCTGAAGACACATCCTTTGAATCCTAAAAAAACTTCCAAACCTTAATAGATTAAGAACTAGATTAATTATATTTAACCAACGCTATAAATTGATATACCCGTAATTCCATAGTATACAAGTTGGTTTTGTGTAGATTAATGGTGGGGTGGATTGTATAATTAAATTGGGATACCTAAAAGGGAGGGCCTCAAGTTTACCATAAATAAAATCAACAACTAACTTCACAAAAATAGGAATCACATTAACCGTTATAAGACTTAACTTCACAAAGTTAACTAAAAGGCATAAGGATTGTTCAAAATCTCTAAGAATAACTTTAATGAGACAAATATTCTTAATAAAAGGATCATCGAAGGTCAAGGCGTCATCTGCATATTAGATATGAGTGACTACGAGAAGCCTAGTTTAAAATATGAGAAAATATCAAAATCAATAATCTTACTCAACAATCTACCAAACAAGAAAAAAAAAAAAGAGTTAGTGAATCACCTTGCTTTAGACCCATTTAAAAGCTAATCTCATGAGTGGAGCACTCATTAACCAATATCATAATATTTCTAGCAAAAACGCAAGCAGGCATCTAAGATCTTTATTTAGCACAAAAACCAAATATCCATCATATAATTAGAAAACTTCAACTAATTGAATCATATCCTTTCTCAAAATCGGTCTTGAAATTTGAGACGTTTTTTTAAATATTTTTTCGTCGAGGCAACTAACTCATTCAAAACCACCAGACCATCCACCAACGATCTCCCTTTAATTGTTTTTTTAAATATATTCATATTAATATTTTATTAATTATCCCGTCAAAATAAAATATATTAGGTAAGCTATACAAAATAGTATGTAATAAATTTATTTTACTGTAAAAGATTGTAATATTTTACTAAAACAACTTTGTAATTAACTATCATCCTTTCTTAAATGATCACATTTATTATATAACTATAAGTATGGGTGAAAATAGATGAGATCAACTAATAGGTGTCTACGACTTAGTCTACACGCGCAAAGGTCAGAGTGGATTTTTTTTTAAGTAGAAAAGATTTATGTTTTTTATATTATAAGCCTATTTAGTTAAATATACCAGACCACAAGCCATAAAAAAGTCTTTTAAATCTATTAGATCGGACTATTTTAATAAATATAAATAAATATATTATTTTTTATATTTTATTTTGTATTTTATATTAAAATACAAAATAAAGTTTAGTTATGTTGAACAACAAGTGAAAATAAGTTAAAAAAACTTTATGAATAATGTCGTAAGTTGTTTTCACAAGTTCTTCAAAACAAATAATTTCACAAAAGTTATGCTTCCATATAAGCTCAAATAAGTCTATATAAACAAATATTTAGTCTCATTGTACTTTTGATTCTTTAGTATATTTAAATATTAGTTAAATTGTTTATTTACATATGTTCAAATGATATAAGTTTTTTAAGTCGTCAAGTCTTCGAAAAGGTGAGACTCAAGCCGAAAAATGAGCCTCTGATAAGTCATATGTCAAACTTAGATTTTTATTTTTTTACCAGGCTAGACTCAGATTTTGACAAAGTCTAACTCGGTTTAGCCTATATTGACCCTTATAAAAATTACTTCTAAACTAGTATTATTTGGTTGATATATTATAGGTTGTTATTATTATTTACTTACTTTAATTTTGATGTACTAATGTAAAATAATTTTATATTAATGTTTAATTAGATCTTATTATTTAGATATGTTGTAATATTATTTCTATAAATACATACATAAATATAAAAATGATATAAGGTTATATGTATGTGTAAAATCAATATATATATATTTTGCCTATTCAAATTATTTTTGTTAACTCCTATATAATTTATTTTTGGATCGATCCGTCTATATATAAAAAAAACAAAACGGTGAAAATCGTTCATCTTAGACTTGTTTCCTACTCTTTTCTCTCTCTCTTTTTCCATTAAAAAAACAAATGGGCGAAAACCGCCAATCACTTTTTGTTGTATTTAGGTTTGTTTTTAGCGTTTTTTCCTCTTTTTTCGGCTATTTTTTTACGTCGGTTGTTTTTTTCCAGTGTATTGAGTTTTCAATCTATATGTTTTATGCTGGTTGATAACCCATGAATCGAGCTTAAAATACAATGTTTTATGTTTTTATAAAAATGTAGGGATTAAAATGAATAATTTTTTTAGGTACAAAACTTAAAATTAAAAAAAATATTATTGGGAATAAATATACACTTAAAGAAAATTTATATTTTTTACTTGACTTATCTTTTCTCCAAATTCATCTAACTAAATAATATTTCTTATTTATTTTCTTATCATATAAAGAAATTTTTTTATTTTAATTATTTTTGAATTTTTTTCATAGTCAACAATTCGATAAATGTTGCATTGTTTAATTTGTATACTATTATATTTAAATGTAATTGTATAGTAATTTTTCAAATATGTATTTTTTAAGTTTATTGAATAAATAATATATCAAGATTATATATATATATATATATATATATATATATATATATATATATATATATATATATATATATATATATATATATATATATATATATATATATATATATATATATTCTAAATAAAAAATTACTCAAAATGTCAACAAAAAAAAATTTCATTTCCAACAATAGACGGTGTAGTCATAGTATATATTTATTCTTTAAATGCCACTTTTTTCATGATAGTGCATGATATGACAGTTAACCTATTACCAAAAATAAAAGATTTTGGTATTACTTTCCATAAATTGTTGGATTTGTATATACTCATGATGAATCTTGAAACCTTCACTTTGACAGCTTTACATCAAAATTCCTATGGATTTTTTCTTCTATAAATAGTGTTAATTACACTGTCCCTTCATTACATTCAAGATGAGTAACTTGTACTTGATCTTGCTTCACATTTTCCTAATCTTTGTGTTGACACATTCAGCACCTAAAGGATCTCTTATAACCAATGTTCCAGGCTTCAATGGATCTCTACCTTCAAAGCACTATGGAGGGTATGTGACAATAGATAAAAGTCACGGTAAGAACTTGTATTACTATTTTGTTCAATCAGAAGGTAATCCATCAAAGGATCCAATTGTTCTATGGCTGAATGGTGGACCAGGATGTTCTAGTTTTGATGGTTTTGTATATGAACATGGTAATAAGTCTAATTATTTTTCATTATCATTTTCATTTTGTAATTGTTTCTCAAATCAAATAAATTTAGAGTGAAAATTCATTTTAATATCCAAAACAAATTTTTTATTGTAATATCTAATTTAATATATTATATAAACAATGTGTTTAATTGGTGATGTGTTTCAGGTCCTTTTAATTTTGACAAACCTGTCAATGGATCCTTGCCTAAGTTGCATCTTAATCCATACAGTTGGTCAAAGGTTAGTCATTTTTAATAATAATAATCAGAAATTCAATCTATTAAATTAGTATTTGTAGTATTTAAAATATATGATTTTAGTCTAAATATTAGACAAAACATTTTGAATCATTTTTAATGTGTTTTCTTGCAGGTTTCCAACATTATATATTTGGACTCACCGGTTGGAGTAGGATTTTCGTATTCGAAAAATACATCTCAGTATGAAACTGGAGATGAAAAGACTGCCACTGATTCACATACTTTTCTCCTCAAAGTAAGAAAAAAGTTTCCAAAAGATTTGCTTCAACAATTCCTTAATCATTGCTCTTACCATATTACTAACCTATCTACTTTATTTTTGAACAAACAAGTGGTTTGAATTATATCCTGAGTTTCTTGCAAACCCCTTATTCCTTGCTGGAGAATCTTATGCTGGAGTTTATGTGCCTACTCTTGCTCATAAAGTAGTACAAGGTATTAATAAATATATATGATTATGTCATAAAAATGTTTAATTATATTATCGTACCAGAAAAATAGTAACTAATATGCATTATTCTTTGCTTAATATTGATTAGGAATTGAAGCTGGTATCAAACCTAAACTGAATTTCAAGGTATATATTTTGCCATTCAGTGATTATACATTATTATAGTTTTTTTTTTACTTTTGTTGCTTAAATATAAAGGGGTTTGAATTTGTAGGGTTATTTGATTGGAAATCCAGTTGCTGATGAAATATTTGACGGCAATGCTCTTGTTCCTTTTGCACACGGAATGGGTCTTATCTCTGATCAAATACTCAAGGTATAAATAAAATATTTAAGAGTCTCATGATTTCTGAATTATACTGAACCAAACAACATTCGTATGATTGATGTTATGATATGTGTTACAGAACATAACAAAAGCATGCAACGGGACTTTCTACACAACAAACTCTAGTGACTGTAACCATTGGTTGTCGAACCTTGATGATGTATGTAAATCAATTACATTATCATTATTACTGTCAATTCATATGCTAATTTATGATTTATAGTTTTTAATCATGTTTTTTATTTTAGATCGTTGATGGCTTAAACATATATAACATACTAGAGCCATGTTATCATGAGGATAATGAGGAGATTCACGAAAACAAATCTAAGTTGCCATTAAGCTTTAGGCAATTGGGAAAAACTGAAAAATCTCTAGCGGTAAGAAAAAGAATGTTTGGTCGTGCATGGCCCTATAGAGCTAATTTGAGAGATGGAATTGTTCCAAGTTGGCCAGAAATTACAAGCAATAGTCTCAGTGCTCCGGCTTGCGTTGTAAGTTACTTAATTCGATACTTTTTATTCTTAATAATCCATATTTATGGATAGATTGATTGAATGTGTTTTAGTAACAAAATTCATCATTATATTTAGAACGACGAGGTTGCCAGGAATTGGTTGAACAATCTAGAGGTCAGGAAAGCCATTCACACCGCGGAGGTGAGGATTCTATCAAAGTATATCATATTAATATTTTACTATATCAATTTTTTTTGTCTGTAAATGAAATGGTAAAACTACTAAAAACTTACACACAACTGTGAATACCAGAGTTTGAATCTTACTGAAAACGTGCAATCTAACAATATCGATTTTTGTCAGTTGAGAATTTATTAATTTTGATCATTGTGATAATACAGGAAAGTGTAGTTAGGAGATGGGAGTTATGTACATTCCAGCTTGAATACGATCATGATCTAGGGAGTATGATTCCTTACCACAAGAATCTTACTTCCAAAGGATACTCAGCATTGATATTTAGGTTAATCTTCCAACATAACAACATTGTTTTAGGTTTATTCTTATAAAGTCACAACATTCTTATCATATTGTTTCTTTTTTTTGTGTGCAGTGGTGATCATGATATGTGTGTCCCATTCACCGGAACTCAAGCATGGACAAGATCACTTGGATATAAGATTGTTGATGAATGGAGACCATGGTTAATCAATGATCAAGTTGCAGGGTATTTCTAGAGCACATTAAAACTTAGCGTCTTAATTTAATATATAGAGGTTGAGCAAGTTTTCTTTGTTTGGTATTAGGTTTATACAAGGATATGCCAACAATCTCACATTTCTGACTATAAAGGTATGTATATTAAAATGTGATTACTCTATAAATAAATTAATTTAGATTGAAATAGTCTTAATATATTATTTAATAATATTTTTACAGGGAGCTGGACATACTGTTCCAGAATATAAACCTGAGGAGGCATTGTACTTTTACAAACATTTTTTGGATGGAACTCCTATATAAGAAATAAGAAACTAGAGAAAGATAGTTGTTTCAAATGATTATTATATAATTTATGGACTAGTTCAAAAGTGTATGAAGAAAATAAGTTATTTCATTATTCACTTTGTATCTTTCAAACATTACACCTTTTTAAACAAGTGTAACATCATTGTATCTTTTGTCTTCCTATTTATCTATACTAACAAATTTTATCATTTACTTATTTAATTTGATATTTTGTTTTTTCTAATTTTAAAGATGTATGACAATTTCACCACAAAAATATGGGTCAATTAAGTGTGAATGTAATCTATCTATTTTGGCTAAATTAAATATGCCTTTGATATTACACTTTAAGTGGTTTTAACATTCTAAACATTTTGATGAGGAATTTTGCTTTGAATCTGAATCACCAAATAACTTCCTCCAAACAGGTTTAAATGGGCACTATTTGGCCATTAGGCCAATAATTAAATTAAAAATAAATGTATCATTATAATAAATAATACATTTTATAATAAAATTTAACAAATAACTTATGTGTAAATCATATGCACGACACATTTTGATTTTTTAAAGAAAAATTATATGTCCTTCAGTTTTGATTGTACTAGCAACGAAGGAAAAAAAGTTAGGATCAATCTCCTTCGATCCAACAATTAATTGCATTGAAGCGTATTTTTTTTTCTATTTTTATTTATTCATGTCTATTCTCTCGATTGTGCTGGTAATCGAGGAGAAATGTTATGATCAACCCCTTATAAATTCCAACGACAACGTTTTATCTCATTTTATTTTTTATTTAATACTTATTCTCTCGATTTTGTTGGCAACCGAGGAAAAAAATATGTGTTTGTTTATTTAATCAGTGGATCTTTGCTGTCCATTGATATGTCTCGCCAATATTCTTCTATCCAAAGGATATCAATCTACATGAAACATCAACAATCCGTATGAAACACACATCAACCAATATATTAGAACGTAAATACCACAATAATTTATCTTGAAATACAAACTTGGATTGCTAAAATGTAAATATTGATAATAAAAACACACTAATTATGAAAACATCGCATGAAATACAACACTGTTTTCTATGAGGGATTGTAAAGTATAGAAATGTCTGAGGTTGGTTCCCTAATCTATCTTCTCTTGTAATTTTAAAATTATTTTCTTAAATGTATGATTGTCACTACTACAAATAATATATTTTATAATAAAGTTTTCATTTCACCAATAAATAACTGAGGTATAAACCCTAGACGTGTAACATTTTTTTATCTTAAAAAAATACAATATATTCCCTTGGTTGCAACATAAAATCTAGGGATAAACTAACTAAGAGACACACTTCAAATCCCAACAACTATTTTATATATTTTATTTCTTTTAAAGTGGCGTCATTCTTTTTTATTTTATTTTTTATTTAAATATTAAGTCATCAATTCCTTCGGTTAACGTACCAACTGAGGGAAAATATTACTCAATTTTTCCTATTAAAACATTCGTTCAATAGGTTTTGCCATAACCTAACTCATATGTTACCTCTCAAACTCGTAAGCACCAGTCTCCCCTATCTTTTCTTGAAAGATCTTGTTCATCATCCTCTAATATGTCTCGTCGATATTCTTCTACCCGAAGGATATCATAATGTATTGGTAATTGGCATGCTCAATCATGAATGTTGTCTTTATTTGGTCGGATCCAAACATATGTATCTGATTATACCCCGATAAGGTTCCCATGAATGATAGTAACTAGTAACCAGCCAAATTATCTACAAGTTTGTCAATGTTAGGGAGATGGTAATAATCCTTCAAGAAGACTCTATTAAGATTCATGTAATCAACCTACATCCTCCATTTTCCCCATGCCTTCTTCAACAAAACAACGCTGGATAACCATTATGTATATTTCACCTCGAAAGTAAACATGGTGTCGTATAGGCCCCTCATCATGCTCGCGGTAGCTTCAACTTTCTCTAGAGACTACCTCATGTGTCGCTAGAAGACGTAGAAGGCACTGGAGTCCACATTCAACTGATGGCAAACTACGTTGGGTTCGATGTTGGGCATCTCATGTAAAGAGATAACAAAAAGGTCTACGTTGGCCTAGAGACATTCACTTAGGGTGGAACTTACTCCCATGGGAATCCTGAATCCTATCTTCACAGACTGGGCAGGGTTGTCATCGAGATGGATAAATTCAAACTCACCATCCAAAATGAGTCTAACTTCATCCTCACGTGTGTCTAGGCCAAACATATTGGTATTCCCTAGACCTTTTTCGGCTCCTTCTGCCAACACATATTTATGGATGAGCTCCTTGATCCGCTTTGCCTCATCCAGGTTGATGTTAATAGTGGATGGCCTTCCTTCTTTATCATAATAAGTTACTTTAAGGTGGACCATAGATGTTACCTCCTCTAGCTTAGATAAGAAGGATCTAATTGAATACATCTAAATGCATTGTTACATGGAGTAACAAGGAAGTTAAAGGTTACCTTTCTTTCTCCCACTCCTTCTCAAATCGTCAATGTCAGATCTGTCATTCCCCAAGGATGAGTTATAGAATCATTGGAGGCCAACAAACCCCCAACTATATGGATTCAGATCTATCACCCGGAGGCCTTGAAGTTCCAACATTTAGAGTAAAGGATGTTGAAAGAGTTTGTGTCATCTATGAGGAATCATATTGTTGATTGTAATTTTAAGTGTCGGGTTTTTGTTATCGTCTCCACAGGGATTGTGAGATATCGCCGCCTTTCGACAGTTGTTTCAATTCTTAACTCGTAGTAACAAGGGGGTTTTTGGTTTTAGTCACGGTATCTTGCATAAAAGTGTAAGAAAATGCGGTAAAAGTTTTGGTTTTAATATTTGAGAAATATTGCCAAAGTTAGGGTTCGGCAATCACTTTGCATGTATATGTTCGATCAACAAAACTTATAAACTCCTTTAGATGGTAAACTATTTCACAAAGTCCTCTCAATGTGTTTATCTCTAACACACATTGTGAGTTTTCCCATTTTGATCCATTGTTTATCTCTAACACAATCTATCAAAATGACAACTTTTTGGTTCAACCTTATGGTGAACAAAATCATTCATTACTATATCTAGCTAACAAACAAGATTGGATGAAAACCTAGGTAAAGAGTTGGTAAACATCTCTCGATCATAAACCAACACAAAGAGTTTTCAATAAAACAAAGTTTTCACCATATATTCATCATTAAAGAGTTTACAAATGAAGATCATCCCATTTACACACAAAGCTAATGATCATCTACATCTAACCTTGACAAAATGAAGAACTTAGCTACTCATTTTCATGGTAGCTTGGTCAACAAGTTTCGGAAGAAGGTTGACCAACATCCGAGTCGAATAATCGAGATTGGATGGGAATCCACCTTCTTTTTGTGAAAGATTGTAAGAGATGAAGAGAAATAATTTCTAGGTCACAAAAGATCTCTAGAGCAATGCTGGAAAAATATCTAAAAAGTACAAAAGTATGGAGGTGTAAAAGTATGGCTCCAAAAAGTAGCCCTTGCTACTTATAGAGCTGCTACTGAGCTGTCATGCTCGCTAGGCGAGCAGAATGGCTCGCCTAGCGAGCCCCAAAATGAGGCACCTGTGGCACCTGCGCCCAAAGAAATGACCTTTGCCAGATTGGCATGTTCGCTAGGCGAACAAAACCTTTGCTAGGCGAAGCACACGCTTCACCCTTCGCTCCAGCGAGCTTAGGAGGTTTTACTACTGTAATTGCTCGTTGGGAGCTCGCTAATGGCTCGCCTAGCGAGTGAGTGCTGGCTGCGCTTTTGGCCAAGTCTGGACGTGTTCGCTACACCCTTCGCTGGAAGCTCGCCTAGCGAGTTTGTTGATGTTTGCTACTGTAAAATACTGGAGCTCTTCGCTGGGGACTCGCTGGGCGCTCGCCTAGCGAGCTCTTCGCCACAGCCCTCGCCTAGCGAGCAAGCTGATGAATGCATCCCTTTTTGGTCCCTTTGCCAACTTTCTTGTGGCTTCAGTTTCTATTATTTCATGCCTAATTCCTGCACAATAACACACAAATCAAAGGCACCAAGATCGTTTATCATTGTATTGCAATTCATCTAAAACAAAGGTGTTTTCGAACACTTTAGCAAGGAAATGGAGTGAAAGATACCCATATTTGATAGCTCAAATAAGCACTTTTGTGTATCTAACAACTCTCCCCAACTAGATTCTTGCTTGTCCTCAAGCAAAGTATGCCTCTTGAAGGACAAGAGGATTTGCATTAAGAAACAGGTTTCTCCGAAATCGGATAAAACGGCTCAAACACAAGCGAATCAGCAGATACAAATTTCCAACGGTTAGAATAAAATAATACACAAGAACTAAAACTTAGTAGCAATGTGAAATATGTATATATCCACAACAATATTATCTTGAATGAATCACCCTATCTCTCCTCTTCGAATAAGGATTGAAGAAATTACGCGTTTGCAACCGCGGGAATAATCTCACTCTCCAACAACAATGAAGAAATCAATTCAATTCATACAATGTCTAACAATTATAAATGGTAATGTGGAAGCACGAAGACCACTAAGGACTTTTCGGTTGAAGCTTGGTTAGGTTAACAAACAAGGGTCATTTCTAAGGCCATTGAAAACGAAATTGCCGATGCAAAAGAGACATTCACAGTACATTATTCACTCATCTCAACTTCGTTCCATTTGTTTCTCATTTGAAACCTTCACAACTCTTATTTCACAACTCAATTTTTGTTTTTCACTATTTTTCTTCCAAGCAAGCATTCATTTCCATTTTCTCTATTTTTTTCTTTTCTTTCACATCATATTTACAAAACAGATGTTTCTCTTTTCTATATATATTTTTCTTATGCTTGCTTGATTTTTCAAGAGTTGTGGTACTTACCGATTCTCATTTTCGTTCTCCCCAACTTATTTCTTACTCACCCTAAGTGAATGCTCTTGACTTTTTACGGCAAAAGAACAATTATCAAAATTTTCCGGGTTTCAAGAAAAAAGATTTTTGAAATCTCGCTTTATTTCAAGCTGAGATTCAACTGTTTAAGCTCAAAGGGGTTGACGAATACTCTCTCTGCTCACAGGTAAGTTGTATTTGGAACTGGTTGTGCTCGATAGAAAACAAGTGCCTTGATCATTTCTAATTGCTTCCACATATTCACAATAATAAAAGACAAAGCATGAATCAAATGAATCAACAAAGCTTATTAGAATCCAGCATTTAAGTGTACAATGGAGGTTTCCTCACAATTTGTGGTTTTAAGTCCTAGATGAAACATTCATTCAATTATGTTGCAAAAAGACAATATTCAATTACAGAAAAGAGTAAAGTTCTTAATGCATTCTAAAATTCTAGCCGGAGGTAACCATGTACCTTAGCATTATTCACTTGTTTATTTTTATCATTGCCATCCAATCTCGGATACACCTTCATTGGATACTTCTTTGAGGAGCAACCAATCTAGAAGGTTTGACACTCAACCAACCAAAAATTTATTAAAACAAACGAAATTTAAAACATAAATAATAACATTACTTCAAAATTTAAAATTGTTCATGGGGGACAAAACACCCCAAAAGTACATAACCAACATCAAAATACACAAATCTGAAAATACAATAGAAATAAAACATAATATGAAAAATAAAAATAAAATAACTTAGCCCTCCACGGACTCATAACCCTCATCAGTACCGGCTTCAGAACCGGTAGCCTCATCATCATCATCATCTCCATCAGCAGCACCAGAAGACGCACCAACACCCGCCCCCTGTCCAAACACAGGCCTATCCACAGGCCAGCTCGCGTGCTGCAGAAACTGCTCACGTGTCATCATAGAATGCTCTCCGGAGGGGTCGCGCATCTACAGCTGTAACAGCTGCATAGAATCGTGCATATCGAGCATGGCGCGCTGAGTTGCCGCCATCCAGTCCCAGTTGTAGTTGCAGACAGCCTGCTGGAAAGGATCGGATCCTAGAGTAGAAGTACCAGGACCATCAGAAGCCCCGGTAACCTCAGCAGCTGAACTACTTCTTACATTCTTCGGTTTGCAATACTTGGCCACGTACCGGTCATCAATGGGTGGCGGGATCCTTACTTGACCCCTAGAGGGTAGCCTCACCCTCGCTTGCAGGCACAAAGCCATGATTAGGCAAGGGAAAGCCAGGGGACAATTCACTCGTGCCCCCGACTTTAGCCCGCTTTCAATCACGGACTTCAGCTCAAAAGCTATAATCCTTGCCACATCAATCTGGACGTTCGTGAGGATGCTGTGTACCAAGTGTGCCACTGGGATCGGCACGGTAGAAGTATGAGACTTGGGTGCGATGTTTGTAAGAACCAACAAAAGAATCAGTTGAGCCAAGGGAGTCATGTCCTCCCTATGGTATCTCATGGGAACCCCAGATGGGTTCAACTCAACTGATTTCCCTTTCAGAAGCAGAGCAGCAGAAATCGCATCAGTATCCCGGTGAAGCCTTAAATCTTGGTGGTAGGTGTCTCTCTCCTCGGCTCCCAGATGGAGCGGTTCACCCAGGACACGGTTAATTGCATCCCGATCGAACGCAACAGGACGGCCGGACACTCTAGACGTCCATGTGAATGGCTCGTCATCGTTCGGCAGTGCGTTCGCATAGAACTCACGCACTGTTGTGATATCGTAATGCTCCAGGGGGGATAATAACCGATCCCACTTTTTGCTGTTAATCAACCCGGCGAATGTTCGGTTCGTGCCTTCAGGGTTGATTAAAAATCTCTTTTCCGGAAAAATCTTTCGCTTTTCCAAAGCAATATATCTTGCGACTTGCTTTGGCCTGACAAATTTGTCGGTGTCGAATTGTATTGGTACGGAACGGGAAGTGTTCCCTCCCTTTCTCTTTTTCGAAGCTCCGGATCTGGATTCCATCTGCACAAACATAGAGAGGAAACAACACAAACACAAAACAGATTAGAAAGCAAAACCAGAATTCCAACTACTGTCATGGTCGCTGCTGCTTCGCCTAGCGAGAACCTAGCGAAGCTTCGCTACAAGTTCGCCTAGCGAAGTGGCAGCGAAAGCTCGCCACTGAGACGCCTAGCGAGTTGCTAGCGAATCTTACGGGTTTTTGGGTTCTGCAATGTTTACAGTGAAATTTTGGCAAAACCCAAGTTCTCATGGTATCTATTTCAGAACACAATGATCTATCAAGAAAATCATCGTTATAATGTACATGCAAATCTACACCCACATGCAAAACCTAATATACCCATTCCCCCAAATTCACCCTAAATGACATGCAAATCAGAAATTTACAAAGTTCAAACATAAAGAAATGGAATTATGGCAAACCTTAGTGAAAGAGATTGATTGAATTTGAAGTGCAGTGAGGTTTGCAATGCTTCAGTTTAGGGTTTGAGTGTTTGTGAGAGTTGTTTGTGAGTGAGATGAAAAGTGGGAGAGTGTTTGTGAGAGTTGTGTTAGTGCTTCAGTTCAGAGTTGTAAAAAGAAAAGTTGCATTTGGGCCCAAAAGAGTGGCCTGCTGATAATTAAATGAATGCTGCCACGCAGCGCTCGCTGCTGCTTCGCCTAGCGAGCAGCTAGCGAATCCGCTCGCTACTGCTTCGCCTAGCGAGCATCTAGCGAGCATGACAGCATTTGCTTTTTCAAAAATAGCATTCCTGGTACATTCAGCAAGGTTTAACAATTGGAATCCCAATACGACACCACAGAAAAACTGTAAATACTTACAATGTTGGGGTGCCTCCCAACAAGCGCTTGTTTAACGTCGGATAAGCTCGACGGTGCGATGCTCACAGAGGAGCATCCAATGAAATAGCACAGCTCTCGCGATCCACATGACCGCCGAGATAAACCTTCAAACGTTGGCCATTAACGGTCTAACTCTCCTTCTTTTCCATGTCCTCAATGACAATAGCTCCGTACTCCTTCACTTCTTTGACCCGAAATGGCCCGGACCACTTTGATTTCAACTTTCCGGGGAATAACTTCAACCTGGAATTGAACAATAGGACCAACTGTCCGGGCACAAATTCTTTCTTTCGAAGCTTTTTGTCATGATATTTTTTTACCTTCTCTTTGTACAACCAACTTGAGTGATATGCGGCATTGCGCATCTCTTCCAACTCAAGCAGTTGCACCTTCCTTTTCTCACCTGCCAAATCCTTTTCAAAATTTAAAAATTTCAGAGCCCACAAGGCTTTGTGCTCCAATTCGACCGGCAAATGGCAAGTTTTACCAAACACCAATTGAAAAGGAGTGAGCCCAATTAGAGCTTTAAAGGCGGTACGGTATGCCCATAACGCTTCATCCAATTTTTGTGACCACTCTTTTTTCGAATTTGACACAGTTTTTTTCGAGAATTCTCTTAATCTCACGATTAGAGACCTCGGCTTGCCCATTAGCCTGTGGGTGATACGGAGTTGCCACTCTGTGTGATACACCGTAATGTTTTAAAATGCTTTCCAATGGTGCATTACAAAAGTGTGACCCTCCATCACTTATCAACACTCGGGGGGTTCCGAAACGGGAAAATATGTTTTTCTTTAAAAAATTTATTACGGTTTTCGCATCCGCCCGAGGTGAGGCGATCGCCTCAACCCACTTAGAAACGTAATCAACTACGACAAGCATATACTCGTTACCATAAGGGGGTGGGAATGGTCCTACAAAGTCGATGCCCCAACAATCAAATACTTCGACCTCTTGGATGTTTTGGAGAGGCATCTCGTCTCTCTTACCAATCCCACCGCTTCTCTGGCAACTATCACAACTTTGCGCATGGGTATGTGCGTCTTTGAAAATAGTGGGCCAATAAAATCCTGACTGAAGGATTTTAGTGGCCGTTCTCACCCTATTATAGTGTCCGCCGTAAGGCGAGTTGTGACAATGCCAAAGGATGCTCTGCGCTTCATCGCCAGTAACGCATCTCCTTAAAAGGTTATCACTACCCAACTTAAACAAGTACGGGTCATCCCATACGTAATACTTGGCATCCGAAAGAAACTTCCTTTTTTGGTTCGAAGTTAGGTCGGAAGGCACAAAACCACTAGCCTTGTGGTTCGCAAAGTCTGCAAACCACGGCCTAACTTGAATTTTGAAAAGTTTTTCATCAGGAAACTCTTCCCGGATTTCCTTCTCTGAAGCGGTAACCTCCACATTAACTAAGCGAGATAAATGATCCGCCACCAAATTTTCCGATCCTTTCTTGTCTTTGATTTCCACATCAAATTCTTGCAACAAGAGGATCCAACGGATGAGCCTTTGCTTCGAATCCGGTTTGGTGAGCAAATATTTAATCGCTGAGTGGTCGGTATACACTACGACTTTAGACCCTATAAGATAAGACCTAAACTTTTCAAGCGCATACACTATCGCAAGTAATTCTTTTTCAGTGGTGGCATAGTTAATTTGAGCCTCATTAAGAACTTTACTTGCGTAATGTATCACATGAAATTTTTTCTCTTTTCTTTGGCCTAATACCGCTCCGATTGTATAGTCGCTCGCATCACACATTAGCTCAAAATTTAAATTCCAATTTGGAGCGACTATAATTGAAGCGGTAACCAATTTTTCTTTCAAAGTCTCAAAAGCTTGCAAACATTCATCGATTAAGAGAAATACCTGGTCCTTAGCTAGCAAATTACTCAAAGGCTTAGCTACCTTTGAGAAGTCTTTGATAAAGCGTCGATAGAACCCGGCGTGCCCCAAAAAGCTTCGGATTCCCTTCACATTCACCGGAGGAGGTAACTTTTCAATCACTTCAACCTTAGCACGATCAACTTCAAGCCCTCTTGAAGAGACTTTATGGCCAAGCACTATCCCCTCGGTCACCATGAAGTGGCACTTCTCCCAATTAAGCACAAGATTGGTCTTCACACATCTTTCAAGCACCGTTTTCAAGTTTTCCAAGCATAAACTAAAGGAACCACCAAATACCGAGAAGTCATCCATGAAGACTTCCATTGTTTTCTCAATAAGGTCGGCAAAAATGGCTTGCACACATCTTTGGAAAGTCGCCGGTGCATTGCACAATCCAAAGGGCATTTTTCAGTATGCAAAAACTCCAAACGGACATGTGAAAGCTGTCTTTTCATGATCGGCCGGGTCAACCGCAATTTGGTTATACCCGGAATAGCCATCCAAGAAACACTAGTATTGTTGCCCCGAGAGTCTTTCGAGCATTTGATCCATGAACGGGAGTGGAAAATGATCTTTTCGAGTTGCGGTATTCAACCGCCTATAATCAATACACATTCGCCACCCCGTTGCAACTTTAGTCGGGATCAACTCATCCTTGCCATTTCGGATCACGGTAATTCCACCTTTCTTCGGAACCACATGCACAGGACTAACCCATGAACTATCCGAAATCGGGTAAATCATTCCCGCATCCAACAACTTGACAACTTCCTTTCTAACAACCTCATTCATAGTAGGATTTAAGCGGCGTTGTGGTTGAGCTACCGGCTTAAAATCCTCTTCCATTAAGATCTTGTGCATGCAATAGGAAGGACTAATTCCTTTGAGATCGGAAAGAGTCCAAACCATGGCTTCTTGATTTTTTTTTAGCACATTGATCAAACAGGCTTCTTCATCATTTGACAAAAGGTTGCTTATGATGACCGGCTTTGCTTCGGTCTCATCTAGGAATACATACTTCAAAGTAGAAGGTAACATTTTCAATTCAATAGGCGCTTTTTCGTCATTAACCTCCTTCTTCAAGTCTTCCTCCTCAACTTCCCACGGTTGTAGTTCGTTTAAACCATCAAGTTCCCTTAAGCATTCATCAAGAGCTTGCTCTTCTTCAGCTGTGAAAACTTCAAATGAGTCGTCAAGAGCTAACTCCATAGGAGATATCTCATGAATATGCTTAGAAACCTCCAAAATTGCCTCTTCGATCACATCGATGCGAAAGCTATCACTTCTATCTTTTGAATGCTTCATTGCTTCGAATAGATCGAATGTAACTTCTTCATTTTGGACTCTCACCTTCATCAAACCGTCATCAACGTCTATCATCATGCGCGCAGTTTTCATGAACGGTCGGCCCAGAATGAGCGGAGCATCATCATCTTCTTCCATATCAATAACAATAAAATCGACCGGGAAAAAGAATTTGTCTACTTTAACCAAAACATCTTGGGCTACGCCATGAGGATGGGTGGTCGACTTATCCGCCAATTGCAACGTCATCCGGATGGACTTAATTTCAATGTTGCCAAGCCTCTTTACAATAGACAATGGTATAAGATTAATGCTTGACCCCAAATCAATTAGTCCCTTTCCGACATAGATATCACCAATTTTGACCGGCAAAGTAACTCGTCCCGGATCAACCTCTTTTTTCGGAAGCGTCCTTTGAATAATTGCACTACAACTCGCATCTAGGACAATGGTCTCCGGTTCCGTATACCTCCGCTTTTTTGTAAGTATGTCCCTCATGAATTTGGCATACTTAGGCATTTGCTCCAAGGCTTCGGCAAACGGAATGTTGATTTGCAATTGTTTAAAAATATCCATGAACCGGGCGTAATGCCGTTCATTCTCCCTTTTAGATGGAGCATGTGGATAAGGAAGGTTTTGGATTGGAGTAGCGCTCACTACCTCCTTTCCTTTAGCAACTCTAGAACTTCTTGCTCTTTTCTTTTTCACTTTCTCCACCATTACTTCATCACTTTTATTTTTCTCAATTTCCACACTTTCTTTCTTTTCAACTTCACCATTCTTTTCGTTCTTTTCAACTTTTTCCTCCTCACTCCACTCCCCCACTTCACCATCAATATTATCCTCCAATATTTCCTCCTCATTTTCTTCTTTTTCCTCTCTTTGTTCACTCTCATCTCTTTTTTTATTCTCACTAGTCAACTCCCTCCCACTTCTTGTCGTGATCGCTTTACAATGTTCCTTAGGATTTGTTTGCGTGTTCGCCGAAAAGGATGGACCGGGTTGTTGTTCCGCTAGTTGCTTAGCAAGTTGTCCAACTTGAGTCTCGAGATTTTTAATTGCCGCATCGTTGCTCTTTTGATTAGCCATTGACATTTGCATAAATTGTGTCAATGTCTCTTCTAATTTTGACGTTACGACCGACGGTTGTTGAGGTTGATAAGGATTTTGGGGAGGGTTTTGACGGATAGAAGAACCACCCCCATAACCTTGGTTATGGTAATAATTACTCCTAGGTTGGAACCCTTGATTCCCTTGGAAGTGTTGTTGTTGATTTTGAGGATGTGGTTGATAAGGTTGTTGTTGTTGTTGTCTCGGTTGGTAGTCCCGTTGGTTTGCCATGTAGTTTACTTCTTCGAACCCGGGAGGTGGACAAAATCCGGTGTCATGCTCACCTTTGCAAAGCTCACAACAAGCTATTTGTTTAGCTTTTGAAGGTTCTCTCAACTCTTTTATTTGTTGCGTTAAGAGTTCCACTTGTTGTGAAATCAGTTTGTTTTGGGCAAGAATGGCATCGTTCGTCCCAAGTTCAAGCACTCCCGACTTCTTCAAAGAGTTGCCTCTATTTTGACTTTGAAGATCATTTAGAGCCATTCGATTTATGATATTTGTAGCTTCTTCGGCGCTTTTAGACAATAAAGAACCACCCGAGGTAGCATCCAACAACGTCTTGCAATTTGGTTGAAGTCCATTTTTGAAAATATGGATTTGAGTCAATTCATCAAAACCATGCCCTTTACATTTCCGAAGCATGGATTTGAATCTTTTCCACGCCTCACTTAATGATTCATTGGTTCCTTGTGAAAACACTGAGATGGCCATCTTGGATTCCATGAACCGGTTATGGGAGAAAAATCTTTCGATGAACTTCTCTTCCAACACGTTCCAGTCTGTCATGACGGCTGGTGTTTGATCTAAGTACCAATCTTTTGCTTTGCCGAGCAAAGCGTGAGGAAATAATCTTCTGAACAACGGTAGCTCTTGATCTTGATCCACTCCGGCCGCCAATGCTATCTCGTAAAATTTTGTAAGAAAAGCAAAGGGATCTTCATGGTTCATTCTGTAACACCCCGATAATAATATGATAATTATTTAAATTAAGTTAATAATATATTTATTAATTTAATTAGATAATTGGATTATTATTATTATTATTTTTGGAATTATTGAATTATTATTATTATTGTTGGGATAATAATAATTATTGGAAAATATATAAGTTGGGAATAAGAGAAAGAGTCTCATTTTGGAAAAGAAAGTTTTACGTGAAACAGAGAAGCGGCTGAAAGTGGAAAGTGGAGAAAGGGCAAGAGGAAGAGCTAGAGAGCAAGGGTTGGAGAACGGAAAAGCTTGAAGCTCAAAGTTGCCGGATTAACTCAGGTAAGGGGGGTTTATCGTCGTTTAATGGGTATTATGGGTTAGCATGTAATGGGTAGTGATAAACCGTTGAATTGACCCTAATTGGGATTGTTGGATGCTGAAAATTTTGTTGGATAAACTATGTTAAAACTGAAATCGAACCTGTATTTGAGTGTGTTGTAATTTTCCGAACGTAGAGCTTTTTACGGAATTGGAATCGGAGGTCCGAAAGTCCTCCAACGGCGGAAAATGCGGAGAATTCTGCATTCTGCTTTGTGTTAGCGCAGGAACTACTGTTTTGCCTGCGTTAACCGGTTAACCCAGGGCGTTAACTGTAACACCCTTCTAAATAATCCAAATATTTAAATTAAAATAGCAGTATATCATCAGAGTAATTATGCCATTTAAGGGTGTCACACAATATTCCACACCATTCAACAATATAAAGGTCATGCTCTTTTATTACTTTAAAACTTAAACAATTGCATAAAACACAGCGGATATAATTTCCTCAATCATGTAAAACATTACATGGAAAAGGGTTCTCAACCAACAATAAAACATTCAAAACAAGTTAAGACAACCCATCCCGATGTTACATCTATCAGAGCACGACCCACTAAGGAGACTACACTAGACTCCAAGCATTAACTTCTACTCAACTCATTTCTCGTTACCTGAAAAATAGTTGTAAGGGTGAGTTCCTCAGTCAATATAATAAGTATTATAAAATATCATGTCATGTTAAGTAATCTAACACACTTCATCACCCTAATCCAAACATATATTCAGTAACAACACATCAACTCAACAGAATACTCAACACCAACACAAACGCACGTATAATACTGGAATACATCCATTCATATTATACGCCATACATATATTATGCAATGAGACTCCATGCATGCGGTACCGACTATTTGTGAACATATAGTTCAACCTCACCGTCCAAATCCAGGCACGGCTACCAAGCTCACTAGTCCCACTCATTTGAGACATAGTGACTCACTCACTAATTCCTCACCATGGGAATTAGCTACCACCCCAAATGGGCCATGCTATGCACGCTAATCACCTAGCATGCAAACATCAACAACAATCAAAATGATTTACTCACTAATTCCGCACCATGGGAATTAGCTACCACCCCAAATGGGCCACAATATGCATGCTAATCACCTAGCAATGCAACAACAACAACAACTCAAGAATAGACGCATGCTCACACTCTAAGCCATAAAACAGTCTATTCACAAATGCATACATAACTGATACATTCACAGCATCATGCATACCATCACACATCATCAACACATTTTATCACAAAAGCATATCATATCATGCCGCATAATCAAACACAGTATTAGCGCACTCTACTAATACCTATACTACTCAAACCACTGGAAATAATCCCCACTACGTCATACATCAGCTAAGTCACAGCACTCAGCCTAAACAACCAAAAACTGCACAACAACAGTTCAGAAAAACCACAAGTCTGCCCATACGCGTATTGCCTATGCCCGTACGCGTATGGCGCATTTTCTCGCCCAACCCATACGCGTATTGCCCACGCCCATACGCGTATGCTACGCGTACCACATTCTCATACGCGTATCAACAGAGACAATTTCACGTCCAAAACCTCATCCTTTCCATTCATACGCGTAAGGCCTCATCCATACGCGTACCAGCCATATCATACGCGTATTGCCTAGTGCCATACGCGTATGACCAGAACCCAGAATTCCCAGATCTGCTATGGCTTTCTCTGCTACGAGATCTCTACAATTCCAACCTTCTACAGTCCAATTTTCATACATGTTCGTTCGTTTTATCAATTACAGATCATACACATTCAGCTTCCCAAATCGCTAACCTTACTACCTCAAATTCCTACGAGTTTTCGTCAATTATCATCCAAATTCGTTCATCAATTGCTTCACAATTTCAGCATACATCATTCAAATCAGAGTCAAAATCCATGGTTTATCACTACCCATTACATATTATCCCATAATACCCATTAGTCGATGATAAACCCCCCTTACCTGAGTTAATCCGGCAGTCTCTGAGCTCCAAGCTTTCCTTTCCTTCAACCTTCGTTCTCTGGCTTTTTGCCCTTTTCCCTTTTCTGCCTCTTTTCCCTTTTCTGCCTCTTTCCCCTTTTCACGTGAAAATAATCTTTTTACCAAAAATGGGATTTTTCTAAATTCCAACTTATATACTTTCCGAATAATAATAATAATCCAAAAATAATAATAATAAAATTTCCAATTACTTAATTAAATTAATAAATAAATTATTAACTCAATTTAAACAATTATTTTATTATTATCGGGGTGTTACATTAACCGGTTAACACTGTTGCGTTTTGCCAGAAAGTGTGTTTGTGCTGCGTTAACCGGTTAACCCAGGGCGTTAACCGGTTAACACTGTTGAAAAGTGAGAAAATTGACATTTTAATGTTGTGTACATAATTGATGTTTGGCCTATAGTAGCGTATGATGTGATAGGGATTAATTCCCGCTATTTTGAGCAGTATAGGTATTAGTAGAGTGTGCTAATACTGTGGTTAATTATTTGACATGATATGAGGTTTTGATACATATGTTGATGATGTATGATTATATGCATAATGTTGTGAATGTATATATTATGCATGTGTTGTGAATGGACTGTTTTATGGCTTAGAGTGTGAGCATAGGTCCATTGTGGATTATTGTTGTGATGTTGCATGGCTAGGTGATTAGCATGCATATTGTGGCCTTTAGGGTGGTAGCTAATTCCCATGGTGAGGAATTAGTGAGTTAGTCATTTTGGACTGTTGTTGATGTTGCATGCTAGGTGATTAGCGTGCATAGCATGGCCCATTTGGGGTGGTAGCTAATTCCCATGGTGAGGAATTAGTGAGTGAGTCACTAGGTCTCAAATGAGTGGGACTAGTGGGCTTGGTAGCCGTGCCTGGATTTGGACGGTGAGGTGAACTATATGTTCACAAATAGTCGGTACCGCATGCATGGAGTCTCATTGCATAATTGATATATGGCGTATAATATGAATGGATGTATTCCAGTATTATACGTGTGTTGTGTTGATGTGAGTATGATTGAGTTGACATTGCTGTTACTGAATGTGTAATCTGATTTGGGTGATGAAATGTGTTATTTACTTAGCATTACATGATGTTTTATAATGCTTGTTATATCGATTGAGGAACTCACCCTTACAACTATTTTTCAGGTAACGAGCAATGAGTTGAGTAGAAGCTAATGCTTGGAGTCTAGTGTAGTCTCCTTAGTGGGTCGTGCTCTGATAGATGTAACATCGGGATGGGATGTTTTAACTTGTCCTAAATGTTTTATTGTTGGTTATGAACCATTTTACATGTAATGTTTTACATGATTGATGAGATTTCTATCCGCTGCGTTTTATGCAAATGCTTATGTTTTGAATTAATAAAAGAGCATGACCGTTATATTGGTGAATGGTGTGCAGTGTTTGTGTGTGACACCCTTAACTGCATAATTACTCTGAGTTTTATATGTTGTTTTAATTAAATATTTGGGGTATTTTAGAAGGGTTTTACATTAGTGGTATCAGAGCATAGTCGGTCGAGTCGAGTCGTAATTATTCTGTTTCCCCTGTACGGGATGGGTGTTGTGTAACCCTATCAGTACTTATTGTTTAGCTTGTTGGGTTTTCAGAATAGAGATGGCTGGAAGAGGTAGAGACGATGCTGCGATTGCTGAGGCTCTGGGTATGCTAGCTGGAGTACTTGGAGGGAATCCGAATGTTGTGGGAATGGGAGCTGCTCGTCAACTGAGTGAGTTCCAGAAGAACAATCCTCCAATGTTCAAAGGAGCATACGATCCAGATGGCGCTCAGAAGTGGTTGAAGGAGATCGAGAGAATCTTCCGAGTGACTGAGTGTGCCGATAACCAGAAGGTCCGGTTCGGTACGCATATGCTGTCAGAGGAAGCTGATGATTGGTGGGTTGCTACCCGCACTGAGTTGGAATCTGCTGGGAATACTGAGATCACTTGGGCTGTGTTCAGAGAGAGATTCCCGAGGAAGTACTTTCTAGAGGATGTCAGAGGAAAGAAAGAGATAGAGTTTTTGGAATTGAAGCAGGGTAACAGGTCTGTTACTGAGTATGCTGCTAAGTTCACAGAGTTGTCGAAGTATTATACTCCCTATAATGAGGCTGCTGGAGAATTTTCGAAATGTGTGAAGTTTGAGAACGGGTTGCGTCCCGAGATCAAACAGGCTATTGGATACCAGCGGATCAGAGTGTTTTCTGACTTGGTTGACTGTTGCAGGATTTTTGAACAGGATTCCAAAGCCAGAGCAGAGAGCTATCAGCAAAGGGTTGATAGGAAAAGCAAGAATCAGGATGATCGTGGGAAACCGTATGCAGCTGGCAGAGGTTTCCAGAGTCAGAGTGGGATGAAGAGGCCCAGTGGGGGAGACTCTAGTGCTCCTGCTAAGTGTTACAGATGTGGTCGGGCCGGACATCGTGTCCATGAGTGTACCAGTGCTGAGAGGAAGTGTTTCAAGTGTGGAAAAGGTGGTCATTTGGCTGCAGAGTGCCGGTCGAAGACTGTGACTTGTTTCAACTGTGGAGAGTTGGGTCATATTAGCCCACAGTGTCCTAAGCCGAAGAGAGAGAATCAGTCGGGAGGCAAGGTCTTTGCTTTATCGGGTTCTGAGACTTCTGCAGATGATCGTTTGATCCGAGGTACGTGTTATATTGATGGCTTTCCTCTTGTAGCTATTATTGACACCGGTGCTACTCATTCCTTTATATCTTTGGATTATGCTGTGAAACTTAAGTTAGAGATATCTGAGATGCATGGTAGTATGGTGATTGATACTCCTGCAAAGGGTTCAGTGACTACCACTTCAGTTTGTTTGAATTGTCCTTTGAGTATTTTTGGTAGAGACTTTGGGATAGACCTTGTGTGTCTTCCACTAGTGCAGATTGATGTTATTCTGGGTATGAATTGGTTGGTGTGTAACCGAGTTTATATAAACTGTTTTGATAAGACTGTGATCTTTCCTGAGAATGAGGAAGGAAAGAGTTTGTTTCTATCAGCAAGGCAGGTGAATGAGGCAGTAGCAGATGGGGCAGAGTTGTTTATGCTGTTAGCGACTTTGGAGGCTAAAGATAAACTGGTGATTTGCGATCTAGCTGTGGTGTGTGATTTTACTGATGTGTTTCCGGAAGAGGTGAATGAATTACCGCCAGAGCGTGAAGTTGAGTTCTCGATTGATTTGGTACCTGGTACTAGGCCGATATCGATGGCTCCGTACCGTATGTCTGCTGTTGAGTTAACTGAATTGAAGAGTCAGTTGGAAGATCTGTTGGATAAGAAATTTATTCGTCCGAGTGTGTCACCGTGGGGTGCACCAGTGTTGTTGGTTAAGAAGAAAGAAGGTACTATGAGGTTGTGTGTGGACTACAGGCAACTGAATAAAGTGACGATCAAGAATCGGTATCCTTTGCCGAGGATTGATGATTTGATGGATCAGTTGGTTGGTGCGAGTGTGTTCAGCAAAATAGATTTGAGATCTGGGTATCATCAGATACGTGTGAAAACTGAGGATATTCAGAAGACTGCTTTCAGAACAAGGTATGGACATTATGAGTATTCTGTAATGCCTTTTGGTGTGACTAATGCGCCTGGAGTGTTTATGGAGTATATAAATAGGATTTTCCATCCGTACCTAGACAAGTTTGTTGTGGTGTTTATTGATGACATTTTGGTGTATTCGAAATCTGAAGAAGAGCATGCTGAGCATTTGAGAGTGGTTTTAGAAGTTCTACGAGAAAAGAAGTTATTTGCTAAACTGTCTAAGTGTGAATTTTGGTTAGAAGAGGTTAGTTTTCTTGGTCATGTGATTTCAAGAGGTGGTGTTGCTGTTGATCCTTCTAAGATAGAAGCGGTATCTAAGTGGGAAGCTCAGAAGTCAGTTTCTGAGATAAGGAGTTTTCTTGGTTTGGCTGGTTATTATAGGAAGTTCATCGAGGGATTTTCTAAGTTGGCGTTACCGTTGACGATGTTGACTAGAAAGGGGCAAGCGTTTGTTTGGGACTCAAAATGTGAAGAAGGTTTCCAAGAGTTAAAGAGAAGGTTGACTACTGCTCCTATTCTGATATTACCGAGTCCGTCGGAACCATTTGAGGTTTACTGTGATGCTTCATTGTTGGGTTTGGGTGGTGTGTTGATGCAGAATAAGCAGGTTATAGCTTATGCTTCGAGACAACTGAGGGTTCATGAGAGGAACTATCCGACACACGATTTAGAGTTGGCAGCTGTGGTATTTGTTCTGAAGTTATGGAGGCATTACTTGTACAGGTCGAGATTTGAGGTTTTCAGTGACCATAAAAGTTTAAAGTATTTGTTTGATCAGAAAGAGCTGAATATGAGACAGAGGAGATGGTTAGAGTTTTTGAAGGATTATGACTTTGGTTTGAATTACCATCCGGGTAAAGCAAACGTAGTGGCTGATGCATTGAGTCGGAAATCATTACATATGTCTATGTTAATGGTTAAGGAATTGGATTTAATTGAGCAGTTTAGAGACTTGAGTTTGGTGTGTGAGAGTACTCGCAATAGTGTTAAATTGGGAATGTTGAAGTTAACGAGTGGTATTCTGGATGAGATTAGAGAGGGTCAGAAATCCGATGTGCTTTTGGTTGATAAGTTGACTCTAGTGAATCAAGGTCAAGGTGGTGAATTCAGAGCTGATAAGAATGGTGTTTTGAAATTTGGTAATCGGGTGTGTATTCCGGATGTTACCGAGCTTAAGAAGAGTATTCTTGAGGAAGGACATCGTAGTGGCCTGAGTATTCATCCTGGGGCTACGAAGATGTACCATGATTTGAAAAAGTTATTTTGGTGGCCGGGAATGAAAAGAGAAATTGCGAGTTTTGTTTATTCTTGTTTGACTTGTCAGAAGTCAAAGATTGAACATCAGAAGCCGTCTGGGCTAATGCAACCGTTGGCTATTCCAGAGTGGAAGTGGGATAGTATCAGTATGGATTTTGTTTCTGGTTTACCGAGGACGATTAAGAATTTTGAAGCTATTTGGGTGATTGTAGATAGATTGACGAAATCGGCTCATTTCATTCCGATCAGAATGGATTATCCGTTAGAGAGATTGGCCGAGTTGTATATTGAGAAAATTGTAAGTTTGCATGGTATTCCGTCGAGTATTGTTTCGGACAGAGATCCTAGATTTACATCGAAGTTCTGGGAAGGTTTGCAGAGGGCTTTGAGAACTAAGCTGAGATTGAGTTCTGCATATCATCCGCAGACTGATGGTCAGACTGAGAGGACGATTCAGTCACTAGAGGATCTTTTGAGGGCTTGTGTTTTGGAAAAAGGAGGTGCTTGGGATGGTTATTTGCCTTTGATTGAGTTTACCTACAACAATAGTTTTCATTCGAGCATTGGTATGGCACCGTTTGAAGCTTTGTATGGTAGGAGATGTCGGACACCTTTATGTTGGTATGAGTCCGGTGAGGGTGCTGTGGTTGGACCGGAGATTGTTCAACAAACCACAGAAAAGATTAAGATGATTCAGGAGAAGATGAGAATTGCTCAGAGTCGTCAGAAGAGTTATCATGACAAGAGGAGGAAGTCACTTGAATTTCAAGAGGGAGATCATGTGTTTCTTCGTGTTACTCCGATAACTGGGGTTGGTCGAGCTTTGAAGTCGAAAAAGTTGACACCTCGATTTATTGGTCCTTATCAGATTTTGGAGAGGATAGGGGAAGTAGCCTATCGTATCGCTTTACCGCCGTCGCTTGCGAATTTGCATGAGGTTTTTCATGTGTCTCAGTTGAGGAGGTACATTCATGATCCGTCGCATGTAGTCCAAGTAGATGATGTACAGGTGAGAGATAACCTGACTGTTGAAACATCGCCTATGAGGATCGAGGATCGAGAGTTGAAGCAGTTGCAGGGTAAAGAGATTGCCTTGGTGAAGGTAGCTTGGGGAGGACCAGCAGGTGGCAATGTGACTTGGGAACTGGAGAGTCAGATGAAGGAGTCTTATCCGGAGTTATTCGCTTGAGGTATGTTTTCGAGGACGAAAACTCTTTTAGTGGGGGAGAGTTGTAACACCCCGATAATAATATGATAATTATTTAAATTAAGTTAATAATATATTTATTAATTTAATTAGATAATTGGATTATTATTATTATTATTTTTGGAATTATTGAATTATTATTATTATTGTTGGGATAATAATAATTATTGGAAAATATATAAGTTGGGAATAAGAGAAAGAGTCTCATTTTGGAAAAGAAAGTTTTACGTGAAACAGAGAAGCGGCTGAAAGTGGAAAGTGGAGAAAGGGCAAGAGGAAGAGCTAGAGAGCAAGGGTTGGAGAACGGAAAAGCTTGAAGCTCAAAGTTGCCGGATTAACTCAGGTAAGGGGGGTTTATCGTCGTTTAATGGGTATTATGGGTTAGCATGTAATGGGTAGTGATAAACCGTTGAATTGACCCTAATTGGGATTGTTGGATGCTGAAAATTTTGTTGGATAAACTGTGTTAAAACTGAAATCGAACCTGTATTTGAGTGTGTTGTAATTTTCCGAACGTAGAGCTTTTTACGGAATTGGAATCGGAGGTCCGAAAGTCCTCCAACGGCGGAAAATGCGGAGAATTCTGCATTCTGCTTTGTGTTAGCGCAGGAACTACTGTTTTGCCTGCGTTAACCGGTTAACCCAGGGCGTTAACCGGTTAACACTGTTGCGTTTTGCCAGAAAGTGTGTTTGTGCTGCGTTAACCGGTTAACCCAGGGCGTTAACCGGTTAACACTGTTGAAAAGTGAGAAAATTGACATTTTAATGTTGTGTACATAATTGATGTTTGGCCTATAGTAGCGTATGATGTGATAGGGATTAATTCCCGCTATTTTGAGCAGTATAGGTATTAGTAGAGTGTGCTAATACTGTGGTTAATTATTTGACATGATATGAGGTTTTGATACATATGTTGATGATGTATGATTATATGCATAATGTTGTGAATGTATATATTATGCATGTGTTGTGAATGGACTGTTTTATGGCTTAGAGTGTGAGCATAGGTCCATTGTGGATTATTGTTGTGATGTTGCATGGCTAGGTGATTAGCATGCATATTGTGGCCTTTAGGGTGGTAGCTAATTCCCATGGTGAGGAATTAGTGAGTTAGTCATTTTGGACTGTTGTTGATGTTGCATGCTAGGTGATTAGCGTGCATAGCATGGCCCATTTGGGGTGGTAGCTAATTCCCATGGTGAGGAATTAGTGAGTGAGTCACTAGGTCTCAAATGAGTGGGACTAGTGGGCTTGGTAGCCGTGCCTGGATTTGGACGGTGAGGTGAACTATATGTTCACAAATAGTCGGTACCGCATGCATGGAGTCTCATTGCATAATTGATATATGGCGTATAATATGAATGGAGGTATTCCAGTATTATACGTGTGTTGTGTTGATGTGAGTATGATTGAGTTGACATTGCTGTTACTGAATGTGTAATCTGATTTGGGTGATGAAATGTGTTATTTACTTAGCATTACATGATGTTTTATAATGCTTGTTATATCGATTGAGGAACTCACCCTTACAACTATTTTTCAGGTAACGAGCAATGAGTTGAGTAGAAGCTAATGCTTGGAGTCTAGTGTAGTCTCCTTAGTGGGTCGTGCTCTGATAGATGTAACATCGGGATGGGATGTTTTAACTTGTCCTAAATGTTTTATTGTTGGTTATGAACCATTTTACATGTAATGTTTTACATGATTGATGAGATTTCTATCCGCTGCGTTTTATGCAAATGCTTATGTTTTGAATTAATAAAAGAGCATGACCGTTATATTGGTGAATGGTGTGCAGTGTTTGTGTGTGACACCCTTAACTGCATAATTACTCTGAGTTTTATATGTTGTTTTAATTAAATATTTGGGGTATTTTAGAAGGGTGTTACACATTCTGGTGAATGGACTTCCATATAGTAAATTAAGAGTTCCCGTTTTCATCTCGGCTTGCCTTCCCGTGTGGTTGGTAAACTGAGCAGTATTCCTTGGACTGTTTATACATGGAGTGGAAATGGGCGGTGGTGGTGGTTCCATGATTGGTATGAACGGTGGTGGATGTATGGTAGAAGAACTTTCTCCTTGTTCTTGTCGTTGTCTAGCCTGTTGCCTCCTTCGTCTCGTTTTGCTATTCAGCCTCCTTGCGGTTCTTTCGATCTCTGGATCAAAAAGAAGTTCGTCCACAGGAATCTGCCCTCGCATAAAACGAAAGCTGCACACTAAACCAAACAAATTACAAGCACAAGTCAAAAATTCGAAAGCTAAAAATTAAGCAACTATTGCGATGCTCGCAATATCAATTCACAATCCCCGGCAACAGCGCCATTTTGTTGATTGTAATTTTAAGTGTCGGGTTTTTGTTATCGTCTCCACAGGGATTGTGAGATATCACCGCCTTTCGACAGTTGTTTCAATTCTTAACTCGTAGTAACAAGGGGGTTTTTGGTTTTAGTCACGGTATCTTGCATAAAAGTGTAAGAAAATGCGATAAAAGTTTTGGTTTTAATATTTGAGAAATATTGCCAAAGTTAGGGTTCGACAATCACTTTGCATGTATATGTTCGATCAACAAAACTTATAAACTCCTTTAGATGGTAAACTATTTCACAAAGTCCTCTCAATATGTTTATCTCTAACACACATTGTGAGTTTTCCCATTTTGATCCATTGTTTATCTCTAACACAATCTATCAAAATGACAACTTTTTGGTTCAACCTTATGGTGAACAAAATCATTCATTACTATCTCTAGCTAACAAACAAGATTGGATGAAAACCTAGGTAAAGAGTTGGTAAACATCTCTCGATCATAAACCAACACAAAGAGTTTTCAATAAAACAAAGTTTTCACCATATATTCATCATTAAAGAGTTTACAAATGAAGATCATCCCATTTACACACAAAGCTAATGATCATCTACATCTAACCTTGACAAAATGAAGAACTTAGCTACTCATTTTCATGGTAGCTTGGTCAACAAGTTTCGGAAGAAGGTTGATCAACATCCGAGTCGAATAATCGAAATTGGATGGGAATCCACCTTCTTTTTGTGAAATATTGTTAAGAGATGAAGAGAAATGATTTCTAGGTCACAAAAGATCTCTAGAGCAATGCTGGAAAAATATCTAAAAAGTACAAAAGTATGGCTCCAAAAAGTATCCCTTGCTACTTATAGAGCTTCTACTGAGCTGTCATGCTCGCTAGGCGAGCAGAATGGCTCGCCTAGCGAGCCCCAAAATGAGGCACCTGTGGCACATGCGCCCAAAGAAATGACCTTTTCCAGATTGGCATGTTCGCTAGGCGAACAAAACCTTTGCTAGGCAAAGCACACGCTTCACCCTTCGCTCCAGCGAGCTTAGGAGGTTTTGCTACTGTAATTGCTCGCTGGGAGCTCGCTAATGGCTCGCCTAGCGAGTGAGTGCTGGCTGCGCTTTTGGCCAAGTCTGGACGTGTTCGCTACACCCTTCGCTGGAAGCTCGCCTAGCGAGTTTGTTGATGTTTGCTACTGTAAAATACTGGAGCTCTTTGCTGGGGACTCGCTGGGCGCTCGCCTAGCGAGCTCTTTGCCACAGCCCTCGCCTAGCGAGAAAGCTGATGAATGCATCCCTTTTTGGTCCCTTTGTCAACTTTCTTGTGGCTTCAGTTTCTATTATTTCATGCCTAATTCCTGCACAATAACACACAAATCAAAGGTACCAAGATCGTTTATCATTGTATTGTAATTCATCTAAAACAAAGGTGTTTTCGAACACTTTAGAAAGGAAATGGAGTGAAAGATACCCATATTTGATAGCTCAAATAAGCACTTTTGGGTATCTAACACATATCAAGTTTTGATCGACGATGGTGACTGCTAGAATTAGAGGTTGATGGTCAAATTATAAAATGTATTAATTCTATCGAATTAATAAAATATAATATCGCCTCCACAACGATTATATTAACTTAACAAGGTTATTAGTGTGATTTTAAATTAAAAGTAAAGATGGGGTGGGGGGTCAATTTTTTTTGCAAAAGTAATTTGCGCAAATAAAATTGATAGAAAATATGATATTGATAAAGCGATCAAGTTTCAATTCGAATCCACTAATTATCACTATTACCAAACACGTCTATTTTCTCAAAGTGGTTTTCTAGAATTACGATAAATTATCCCGACTAGTATACTTAATTCCTTGATGTATGACTTACTCTTCTTAAGGGAAACTCCTTAATTCCTTAGGAGAATTCGAAGAAAAAACAAGCAACAACGCTCGTTAATTTCTTGATCACAAACTTATAATTATTTATTTCTAAATCAATTACTAAGTTTGAATAATTATCCTAAATCCAGTTCATAATGTTAGGGTCAGTAATCGCTATGATCCTAAGTTCAATTCATATGCTCGTCAACAAGCCAAAAGCAATATGTCAAAGATAGCTAAATAATAACTAGAATATCAAATCAAATAATTAGTACAAAGCCAGCTACATAGTTTAACAAATCTAATCAGCTTCGTCTAACAAAATGTAATCAAGAGTAAATTTTTAGTCATAGTAATACAAGTAAATACCATGAATTTAGATGAATAATACATGAGAACTAATGAAGAAGGAGGTCTTCAATTGTTGAAAACTCCAATTCCTAAGCTCAAATATTGCCTTGACCTCGAATTTTCTTTCCAAATTTTGTAATCCTTCAAACATTCCATTATTTTACTTTTAAACACCAAAAATGTGTCAGTGTAATAATCCATCGCAACCATGATCAATACCATCGCGCCCACGATGGGTCATCATCGCGCCCACAATGGTGCCACGATGATTCTAGGGGTTTTTTTCTTGATTTTCTTGAGTTTTTTCTTCTAAGTCCACAATTTTATTCTTTTTCATTTTCTTCTTCTATTCTTCTCATTTCTTCTTCAATTTAACTAATATTTTATTGAAAATAACTCAATTATATAAAAGTACTTGTAAAAAATATGCAATAATAGAGAGTCATCATAACCCCAAACTTAGTTTGTTGCTTGTCCTCAAGTAACTGGCTTGTAAACTGAAAATTTCAACATAAATAACATACTTACCCTTACCAATATAAACACCACTGTCTTCTTGTCTCTAATCATCACTTATGTGCCTTGCTTCGATTCAGATAACTCCAAAAGTTTCTTCCAACGTCAAATGCACTTAAGCTCTCATTTCACATTTTTTCACTCAATTTGAATAGTGTAATCACACAATCAACATACAAAAGTATTTTACCATAAGTTTGCAAAACCTCTTTAAAGGTTGCAAATAGGCTTATGTCAGGGTAGGATATTTTTGAGATAGTAGGCTTAAACTTTTGAAGTTAGGTACCTAGTTTTCCTTATTTTCACCATGTTCCTTTCATAACTATGATTAACTGATCAACCAGTAATAGAGAATACAATTTGTTGGTTATTTTCGTTCATCATTCATTTTTTAAATAAGTCATTTTAAATCTTAATTTTTTATATCTATTTTTTTTTTATATTGACCATTTATTCTCTATCACCCGAACTCAATACTTAAATCTTGCTAACTTCCAAGAGGAAACTCAAACTTATTATGTTTACAGCAGACAAAAAACTAAGCTTTCTATCTAACTCAAAAGAGGATGGAAATATTTAACCTTTCAAGTCAAATGGGCTACATGTCAGGCTATGTAACCGAAGAAAATGCTTACGCTCAACGAGTTTAAACAACGAAGATAAGCATTCATAATAGGGTGGCTTGAAAGGCTAAGAGATTCCACAAACAAGTGCCTAAGTATGTAATTATAAGACTAATAGACTCAAGCAGAAATAATACAAATTCTAGAAAACAACAATTGTATGGATATTATCATAAGAAGGAAAAGTAAACAATGAAATATTTGGATCAAACCTTACTTGTTGGGGTATATGGAGATTGAGTACAATTCAATTGGTTATCCCTTTTCTTCATTAAATGTTTATCTGCATTTTGAACTTCTGTAATGATCAATTAGGCTCTTCCATTCTTTTGTGGTGACTTGTTTCGTATTGTTTTTCAAATTTTCGTTGGTAAAGTAGCACATAATTAACTGAAAGAAACAACCGCCACAAATTCATTAATTAAAACATAGAGAAATTAAAAATGGGGAAAGCATTTTGTAGAACAACTCATACTCTTGATTGACTGCAAGTACAAAAAGGCATATAACTAAAAATAAAACAGGGAAAAATTCCTAAACTCCTAAATCACATGTTATCAAGGTTGAAGTAGTTATGCATTTCTTCCATGGTATCCTGAAATTCCTAGTTTTTTCTTGCCCAAGTTGTTCTCATCTAATCTTGCTCTGAAGCAGGCTCCCATGTCTTGCACAACTGTAAAAGGCTTTCTCAAATTCAGAACATACATGTGATGCTGGTGCTTATTAAAGTAATCTTGATGTCTTTGTCCAAATCTGGGTCGTTCGGAATACAAGTTGGGTGAAATCTTAGTAGCCTAACTTACCATGCCAAGTGTGAGCTCTTCAAGCCTTTGAAGACGATTTAGAGCTTGTTATTGATGATAATGATCAGTTTCTTATTGTTGTATCTCTGGATGATAAAATTGATCCTAGAAATCATCTTGTGCTTCTTCATGAACCTCTCTATTAAGAGAACCTACTAGTATCCTTCGCATAGTACTACCACTTACTGGTTATGTTGGACTGAACATTTCATCATCTGGGTGACTTTTGTAACACCCTAAAACCCTACGCTTATAACTATAAAATAAAACATGTAGAAAACACATATTCACACTTAGGATGTTACTCGACATCAAACACATCTGCTCTACAACACTTTAAATTTAAAATGAAACATTCAACACCTGTCATCGCATGCTCGCCTTCAATTAGGGTATCATTGGAGCGTAATTATAAAGATAAACATGCTTTGCAAACTTATAAGTCTCATGAACCTATTTCATTAAAATCAAATTAAATACGATAAGAATCTCCTCAAAATAACATATGTATCACATAGAAGAAAGTATAACATCCAACTCTTCATTTAACATTAACATAATAAAAAGACATCATTCGTCGCATCCAGTGTTACAGATTAGAACACGTAATTCTAAAGACGTGAATGGAAATAAAATAAGAACAACCTCGCGCCATCCTCCACTCTAAGCAGCTACTCAGTTACCTGTTTTTTTATACTCTAAAGAGGAGCACAAACTACAACCACAATAATAAAGGGATGAGAAATCACATTAGTAAAGTAAGCGGTACATACTACAAGGTTGAGTATCAACACATATACATATTCTACAACAGTTGCATTACAACGTCTCACAAACACATCCGTCCTCCAAACCTCAACAATCACACAACAATAAACATTATGCATACAACTCATTTATGTAATTTAACTCAACTATGCAACAACAACGACATCATGAATACATGTAAAACCACTTCAATGCAACAACAACATAATGTTTAAAGTCCCTTTCCGATAATAAACTAAGCATGCATTAACCCAACAATAATATGCCTTCCTACTCGAACTATTATTCAACAATCACATCAACAACATCAATATTATCCTAAACATCATAACACAACAACATCGTAATCATCAACATCATACAAACAACATCATAATCAGCATCCACATCATACATAACAACATCATAATCATCATCGACATCATTCACAATAACATCATAATCATTATCGACATCATAACAACATCATCAACTATCATGCCCACACAATAACACATACTTATCACAACATACAACATCATCAATATTTATCATTTACATTGTTAACCAATTATAATTAATATTCTCAAACATCATAACCTCATTACAAGATAACATCAATAATTAGACACAATTATCATCAATTATTCATGTTATCATGACACATAACATGCTCAACCAATCAGTATCGACAATATATAAACATCTTCAACATAACACAATAATCTAATTTAATAACATCATCGATATCACTATGATAATCATAAAATTGGTTAAGAAAAATCATTTATTTCACATGGCAATCAATAATCATATAAAAGATAACTCAAATACTAACATTAATCAATAGTTCTATGTGTTATCTCTCTAACGCTTTGAATGACACTCGATTTTGATTTTTGGAGCCAAAGTTATGGCCAAAATGATTTCAACCGTAAAACATGAACATCGGTTCATGCGTTGAGCGCCCCCTAGGATGAGTGCGGTTGCGACAGATAGAATGTAGAACTTTCCACATTTTTCATCGTTTGAGGCCTTATGGATTCCGATTTTGGTTCCGTAAAAACACAAACGCTCAAAAAACTATAACCTAAGCAATACCCTTATTATCACAAGTTAGTTCACAACTTTAACACAATTAAAACCTCAAATCATTAATTTAAGCTTATGCCTAAAACCTTCAAAATTGCAACAATGGCGGAAACGCATCAAGTATCAAAATAGAAAAATCAATCATGAATAATCAACAAAATTCGTCAATAATTACAAATAATTCTCATCACACATCACATATAATCAGAATTCATCCATATCATACACCCTATTGGAGGTTAAGGACTCCTCTACCCCACCTCTCATGCATAAACCCTTCTTAAAGGTTATTCTCCCCCTTCACCTTATGATTCAAGCAAAAGCAAGTAATCTCTATGGTCTCCTCTCCCTAAGCTCTAGCTCTCATCTTGTTCTTCTCTTTGCCATATCTCTTTCTCTCTTCTTGCCTATTTGCCTCTTTTCACCAAATTTTTTACGTACTGATAAAACTCTTTCCTTTTAACTCTCATTTTAAATAAAAAGTTAATTTCCTCATTAGGATATTTCCTCATTGCATAATGTATGTATGTATGGCGTATAATATGAATGGATGTATTCCAATATTATACGTGTGTTTTATTGATGTGTTGAGTTGGAGTATGATGATGATGATGATTATGAGTTGATATTGCCGTTGCTGAAAATGTGTGATCTGATTAGGGTGATGATATGTGTTAGATTACTTAACATGACATGATATTTTATAATGCTTATTATATCGATTGAGGAACTCACCCTTACAACTATTTTTCAGGTAACGAGCAATGAGTTGAGTAGAAGCTAATGCTTGGAGTCTAGTGTAGTCTCCTTAGTGGGTCATGCTCTGATAGATGTAACATCGGGAGGGAACATTTTAATTGTGTTGTTAATGATTGTTGAACTAGTTTACATGTAGTATGTTGCATGTTTCGAATGATCGATTTGATCTCTATCCGCTGCGTATTGTGCAATACTTTCTGTTTTGAATTAAATAATGAGCATGACTAAATATTATGGATAATGGTGTGAAGTGATTGTGTGACACCCTTAATTGCATATTACTCTGATTGATATATATATATTGTTATTTAATTAAATATTTGGGGTATTTTAGAAGGGTGTTACAAGGACGGCTTCAACATACTAGTGAGGGGTTAACCCTATAATAAGTATGGAAGACTTACAATCAACTCACTAAGGATAAGGTAAGATTTACATCAACCACTATGGTAATTAAAACCTATGGCTAATGTATGAAAACATATTAACGATGGACAAAGCCAAAACAATTGAATGGGTGAAGTTAATTGATTATGATTATTCACAAAATATGGTCAAGGTATGATTAAGATTGATTCAAATAAGTGTTATGAAATGGAGTTTAAAAAATCAAGGACTTAGGGTCCAAGTTTCTAATTTGAAAAGAGGTGAGAATGTTTGCACAACAAGTCAAAGTTTTTGAAATCAGAGTGTGAAAAGGTTTAGGACAAAGAGGGTATGGATGATGGAATGTAAAACTTCTTAGAAAGGTTCACCTCTTGAGATCATATAGAAGATGATTCAAGTGTGTCCTTAGGAATGGGCAACAAACAAAATAAAAATAAAGCAAGGTGATACCGGATGCCATCAATGGTCTTATACCAATCTCACAAACAAAAGCGGATATCGGATACCAATAAATGGATTTACACCAATCTCCTAAAACAAAACAATGATACCGGATGCCATCAATGGTCTTATACCAATCTCACAAAGCAAAAGCGGATGTCGGATACCAATAAATGGGTTTACACCAACCTCCTAAAGTAAAACAAAACTTGGATGTCAGATGCCAATCTATCTGGACTTATACCAACCTCCAAAGGATGATCATAGGAATACAAGAGCCAACAACTTGGTCTTACACTTGCATCCTCACATACAACAAACAATCAATGCACTTAAGCAATGGACATGAGTGACCAAGTGAGATGGTCTTACACTCTGTCCCTTCCAAATCACAGGAACAATGGCCAAAGAACATGGTCTTATAATTGTCCTCAATGGGTAAACTCAAATATGAATCATAAAGATATGCAATGATGATCATGCAATAATGAACAAATTAATGATGATAAATGGACAAAGGCAAGCAAGCATGTACAAATGCAACAAACAATCAATCAACAAAGTCATTTAGCACTCACTATAACCAAACAATTAGGCTCAATCAAAGGGTTAGACTTAAAAGTCAACTGGAATAGGGTCAATGGTGCTCTTAACCTTGACATTGAGAGCCAAGGTGAAGCAGATGAAAGGATATGAGGGGTGTGCCTCATCACTCTTATCCCTGGTCAGGGAGAGCATTGAATATCAGAAGGTGTGGGAGTTCAGAAAGATGGAACTCTCTCCACAAGTTAGACTCGATAGATCTTGGGTTTTTACTCACTATGCATCAACACATGTGGTGTGAGCAAGGTGAGAGACTCACAGAATAGTAGGAGATAGGCTACATATCTCTTTTGTCTACCAATTGCCTCACATGAGGTCTTTTCCTGCTTGGGGACAAAGTTAAACAATCACAAACATTGCCTCTTAAGGAGGACTTCAGACAGGTGCCTGGCTAAATAACAAGCCAGGTCTTCCAGACTACATGGAGACAAGAGAGTCTACCTCAATGCAAATGCTATACAAGCAAAGCAATGCAAGTTCTCAAAAGAACTGAGCAACTAAGGGTACCTGAAATCAATCAAATATAATCAGTACCAATCACAAAGTCAAAACAGACAAGGTAATGAACCAACAGACAACACAATCAATCACATGTGCAAAGCACAAACTCAAATGAAATGAGTTAGCATCCTACAAAACAAACAAGTTAGTTCATCACAAACAACTAAACCAAACTCAATCAACTTGAATTAAACTCTTCAAAGCATTTTGCTTCTTAACCTGAAAAAACAACTCAAAGGTGAGAAGTAAGACCACTAGGGCAAGCCTAGGGTCAAAAGGAGGTGAAAAATTCAAAACAGCAAGTGAAAATTGATCAAAACCAAGATTAATCAAACAAGAAGAACTTCCAGTTGGTCCCACATCAAAACTATGCACCAAATCCATTTTATACACATAACATGTCAAACTATGCATTTTGGAATCACATTGGAGCTAACAGAATGATCACACTCAAACCAATATCAAAATAGCTCAATAAATTCCACAAAAATTCCAGCTCAAACAGAACACATTCAATGAGCAGCATATCAAATTTCATGATATTTGGACAAATGGAAGTAGGGGAATTAAAATCAGGAAGTCATGGTATACAAATACAACTTCAAATAAGACCACAAATCATGTGCCAACTTCAAATGAATGCCAAACAGTGGAAACAAATGATAAATGAATGGGACCAAAGCCAAGATGGAGTTAAACATGTTAAGAACCACTCCACCAAATTTCATCTTCACAAGATAAGGAATGAGAATTTTACAACACATGTAAGTTGATCACTCAAGAAACGTTCACAAAATGGTAAACAGCAAACAAAAATACCAATCAAATAGGAAATTGATCAACAAATCCTACAAAATCATGCTCAAGCTAGACATACAGATGCAATCACATGCAAAAATCCAGAGCAAATAGCATTCAATAAGCATGGAAACAAAATTCATGAACATGGCATAACATAGTGTGACACACATTGTCACACTCAAAAAGATCACATCATATCTCTCTAACCAGGAACTCAAAAATAGCAAACTATACATCAAAATCACCAGGAAAGAGTCTAGATCATGCCTATAAAATTTCACACATTTTGGAACAAGCATCATTATTTTATGAATGAAATGGCAAAACATACACATATAGCGTACATGTCCAAAGTCTCTAGGCAAGATTAAAAATCAACCAAGCACAACATTGGTTATCATACCTAAAAAAAACTAGAGAAAATTTGGAGATCAACACAAAAATACCCATCCAAATTGGATAAACCATGAATTTATTATGATTTTTAGAAGTTAGGATGCAAAAATGAAATAAATATTTAATGATTTAAATGAGTTAATTGGCGCCAGTGGCAATTTAGTAATTAAGCGCAGCCAGGGGCAAAACGCCCCGTTTCATTAAAACGGTGGCCACACGTGATTGGCCAGTTCACGCGCCAAACACAATTTCGAATTGAAGCCAGGCAAGGCAAGATCAAAACGCGAATCTGGGAGGAAATTGAACGTGTTCATCATGTTCTTGGTGTTCTTCATCACCAAGAACAAATCTCCATGGAAATGTACAAACTACATATGGTTGGAATCAGCATTCAATGTAGATCACGAATATGGCAATGAAATCGTCCATAACTCAACGCACAAAAAGATCCAAACAAAAATAGTTTCGACATACAAACTTTAATTCAAGATTTCTTGGTGAATAATGGATGAAATCGCACGATTCAAACGTCAGATTACTCTATGTTCAATGCTCTACCTAAACCACCTGTTGATTTCATGAATTGAAGGAATTGAAATTTTACCTTCTTGATGTGCAGCTGTGGAAATCGTGTGAGTTTGATCTTAATTAGTGAAAACAGATCGCCTACAACGGTTATGAAGGTGTATGGAAGGTGCAGCTCAGCTCAACAGTGCTTGGATCAATGGAATTTTCGAACTGCCATGGATGAACAAGGTTTTCAACAGCTGCGAATTTGCACAATTCTTCCACCAATCTTGTTCAACAGTCCCTCTAAATCTAGTGCAGATGAAGATCAAAGCAAGAAATAGCACAAAGGATGAAGAATTCTTGATGAATGAATGAAAAAATGTGAAGAGAAAAATGTGAAAAATTGAGAGAATTGGTGAATTTTTGGATTTGATCTGAAATTGTGATTGTGGCCCTGAACTTTCTGTTATGATTAGGCTTAAATACCTCCTCTTAATCCAAAGCTTTAATCATGTTTAGCATAATTGGAAGGATTAGTGAATGAAGCTCATTATGTCATTTGGCCAAATTGCCCTTTTGCACTTAAGACCAATGTAACAGTGATTTCTGTTTTGAAGCAAGTCACAAATTGCATTTGGAAGTGAACTGAATTGGTTTGGTGTGAAAATCCCTTGTATTTTTGAAATTGGCCTTTTTCCCCACCAAAATTAAATGGTTCACTTGAAAAATGACCTTTTTATGTGAAGGTTTTTGATGAAGTGTGATGATGGATTTGGATAGTACACATCAAATGTGGTTTGCTCAAAAAAGAATCACCCAATTTGGCCTTTCCATTCAAAAGTTATGGCACTTTGAATTTCAACTTTTTCTGAAAATGATTTGATCATAACTTGCCAACCACACATGGGAAATGAGTGTTCTTGGACTTTTTGGAAAGGTAAGAGCAAGATCTTCAACTTTCATGTTGGACAAATTTTGATTTGAAGCTTGATTCATGATGTAATTTTGAGGAGAAGAACTTTCCATTTTTGGCAGGTGAAAATTACAGGTCATTGCCATTTTGGGAAACTTTTTGTTTGACCTCAAATCCTTCAACCTTGATCTTTGAAATGTAAATTGAAGCTTATATGGACATGAATGAGACCTTTCCAACCATCTCACACCTTCCAATCCCTGATTAAATGCACAGTTGACCACAGTTGACTTTGCTAGGGTTTTGGTTGACTGAGCCAAGTTTTGATGAATTCCAAGCCTCTTTCACATGAGATCTTGATCCAAAATGACACCACAACTTATATGAACTTATGATGAATGATCATGGTGCCCAAATTCTTTAAGAATGCCCACCATCTATTGCTCACCGACTGATTTGACTGTTTTGACCTAGTTTGCTTCAGCTGCAAGAAACAAGGTTAGATGATAATATTTTTGTACTTTTGGTTAGTAAACACATGAAAAGCAATGATATACAAAGGCAATACATGCTTGGTGATCAAGAATCACTCTCACAAGGTAACCCACCCACTAGGAGGCAAGCAAAGGTGCACAAAGATCCTTGAGGCGATGATATGATATGGTATGATGCCATGAGGGATCTTAGGGCAAAAATTGGGGTCTTACAGATGCCCCTATTTAAGGTCATTCTAGCCGGAGAAGTGAAGTTTAGAAATCTTCATTCCGACGCGGTAGAATGGGCTTAAATAACAGTAATGAGACAAATTTTGGTCCCTAAGAGACCTCATGATGCAGATGTATGCATGCAAAAGACACCAACTCTGTGAAGAATAATGATTCACACAGAAGAAAAGACGATCCATCGGAGTAATTCACTCACCAGGAACAGAGACTCAAACAGGACTCTTATTGGGATTTTAATTGGGGATAATAAAGAAAAAGAAAACGTGAGCAGGACACGACTCCGAGTTGGGGAAAACAAAACTGACACAGCGTGTGCAAGACACGACTCTGATTAGGGGATACCAGAAATCAGACTGGAGACCTCACTGGGGAAGTAAAGGACTCAAGCCGAGGAAAGAAGCAATTCCAAAGGAAAACACTCCCATTGGAAAGACTCAAGCTGACTCGCGATATGCATGTACTGGGGATAACACCAACACAGCAACACGAATAGCGACACAAATCCGCTGGGGAAATCTAGACAAGACTTTCCAGGGGAAGCCAAAGATGAGATATTACCGGTATAAGGGCAACAAACTCAGGAAGAATGAATATCTAAGACCGGTATAAGGGTGCGAGATATCAATCAATCCAAACATCTGAGAAAGACCTGAAAAAGGTACATCATCTCAGGCAAATCTGATTCCACAGGGGACCAAGGTCATAATAGGGAGCAGAAAGGAAGGAACACCAAGGATACCGAGGTATATAATAGGTGACCGATCGAAACGTGAATTGGTATATATGCCAAGACACTCATCATCCTGAAGAAAAGCTAGAAAAGCAGACTTGTTTATAGGATGGATATTCAATTCCACAAGGAATATGAATCTTACTCTGCGGAGAAAACAATCAAAAGATTGACCCAAGAGTGCATGAGACATATTATTCATTACCGGCGGACCGTGAATAATATACTCGAAAAGGAAGAGACACCAGAGATACCGGAGTATATAATAGGTGACTTACCAAAGACGTGAATTGGTATATATGCCAAAACACTCATCATCCGAAAGGAGGGCTGAAAAAAGCAAATCGACTTACAGGATGGACATTCGAATCCACAACAGGAAAACGAATCTTACTCAACTGGGGACACAAACCCAAAGAGCGCATGAGGTATAATATCCATTACCGTCGGAACGTGGATAGAATACTCGCATGAGATATATTATCTATTACCGGCAGACCGTAGATAATACACTCGCATGGTAAGAAACACCAGGGATACCGAAGTATATAATAGGTGATCTACCGAAAACGTGAATTGGTATATATGCCAAAACACTCATCCTGAAGAAAGCTAGAACAGCAGACTTATTTATAGGATGAACATTCGATTCCACAAGGAATACGAATCTTACTCTGCAGAGGAAACAATCGAAAGATTGACCCAAGAGCGAAAGAGACATAATATCCATTACCGTCAGAACGTGGATAGTACACTCAAAAGAAAGATTATCCTGAACCGGGTTGTAGGTTGTTTGTAGGATAAAGATCCGAAAATGTGAATTGGTTTGTGTTCCAAAACACTCATCACCCTAAAGAAAGCGAAAGCAAACTTGTTTATAGGATGGATATTCGATTCCACAAGGAATACGAATCTTACTCTATTGGGGAAGATCAACAAAGGGTTCCAACCAAAGAATGCAAGAGACATATTATTCATTACCGTCAGAACGTGAGTAATATACTCGAAAGGAAAAGACACCAGAGATACCGAAGTATATAATAGGTGACTAACCAAAAAGAGAGACAATCGATACCAAGCATCCGGGTAAACGAAAGACAACTCAAAGGGATAAATTGCAAGCATCCGGCAATTATCCGAAACAACAAATATTCGATTCCGCCAAGGGAAATAACGAATCTTACTCGACAAGGGAAACACAACAGGTTTCAACTGAAGAGTGAATGAGATATATTATTCATAGCCGTCAAAACGTGAATAATAACCTCTAGAGGAAGATTATCCTGAACCGGGTTGTAGGTTGTTTATAGGATAAAAATCCGCAAAGAAAGGCATCGGGATACCAAACCAGGTATATAATGATGACCTATCAAAGGGAGCAACAGACATTACCAACAAGAGGGTAAATGAAAAGCGATCTACTGAGGATTCATTGGTGAAAAATCAATGATCCGGGGAACACACTCACTGACAAACGGTGAAGGGACCCGCTGGGGATAAAATTGCTAGCATACGGCAATTACCCACAAAAGATTTGCTGGGGATATAAGTGCTTAATTAAGCGACTCATCCAAGCGAAGGAAAATCGACATCGAATACTAGATGAAGATAACCACAAAGAGTAACCGGCATCGGTTAGGATGAACAACAAGGTTAACTCTGCAAAGGAGAGAAATTAGGGTTTACAACTACCGAATACGGGGTAGAATACCAAAAATCTGGCTGAGGAAACAAGAGGTTAACACTACCGACTACTGGGTAGAAACCAACGACTCAGCTGGGATAAAATTGCAAGCATCTGGCAATTATCCACCCGTACCATAAGGCACAAACTCCGATGGGGAGAACAAAACAACATGGGATTTATAACTACCGAATACGGGGTAGAAGACCACAAACTCCACTGGGGATAGGGTGAATGAAGGCCAAATACTGAGCACTTATTAAACTTATTCCACCGGGAAACGCAAACTCTGTTGGGGATAAAAATCACAACAATAGAAAATCCACCATCAAACAGAACGAACCACAAAGGTTACCTCTAATAGGGGAAAAGAGATAGGACTTACAACTACCGAATACGGGGTAGTAGCCATACTCTGGTGGGAACAAACACAAATTAGGGTTTACATCTACCGAATACTGGGTAGAAAACCAACAACTCCGTGTGGGGATGGAACGAATCGCAAATCCGCACGGGAAATTAGGGTATACATATTTACAACCTCATTATATACATGAGATTATATTTACAAGAATTAAAACCTAGTCTTTCTCATTTTTATATGTTAATATGCATATTACAACCTCATTATATAAATGAGATTATATTTACAAGAATTAAAACCTAGTCTTTCTCATTTTCATATGTAAATATACATATTTACAACCTTATTATATACATGAGATTATATTTACAAGAATTAAAACCTAGTATTTCTCATTTTCATATGTAAATATACATATTACAACCTCATTATATAAATGAGATTAAATTTACAAGATTTAAAACCTAGTCTTTCTCATTTTCATATGTAAATATACATATTACAACCTCATTATATAAATGAGATTATATTTACAAAAATTAAAACCTAGTATTTCTCATTTTCATATGTAAATATACATATTACAACCTCATTATATAAATGAGATTATATTTACATGAATTAAAACCTAGTATTTCTCATTTTCATATGTAAATATACATATTACAACCTCATTATATAAATGAGATTATATTTACAAGAATTAAAACCTAGTATTTCTCATTTTCATATGTAAATATACATATTTACAACCATATTATATACATGAGATTATATTTACAAGAATTAAAACCTAGTATTTCTCATTTTCATATGTAAATATACATATTACAACCTCATTATATAAATGAGATTATATTTAAAAGAATTAAAACCTAGTATTTCTCATTTTCATATGTAAATATACATATTACAACCTCATTATATAAATGAGATTAAATTTACAAGAATTAAAACCTAGTCTTTCTCATTTTCATATGTAAATATACATATTACAACCTCATTATATAAATGAGATTATATTTACAAGAATTAAAACCTAGTATTTCTCATTTTCATATGTAAATATACATATTACAACCTCATTATATAAATGAGATTATATTTAAAAGAATTAAAACCTAGTATTTCTCATTTTCATATGTAAATATACATATTACAACCTCATTATATAAATGAGATTATATTTACAAGAATAAAAACCTAGTCTTTCTCATTTTCATATGTTAATATGGATACGACAACCTCATTATATAAATGAGATTATATTTACAAGAATTAAAACTTAGTCTTTCTCATTTTCATATGTAAATATACATATTTACAACCTCATTATATACATGAGATTATATTTACAAGAATTAAAACCTAGTATTTCTCATTTTCATATGTAAATATACATGTTTACAACCTCATTATATAAATGAGATTATATTTACAAGAATTAAAACCTAGTCTTTCTCATTTTTATATGTTAATATGCATATTACAACCTCATTATATAAATGAGATTATATTTACAAGAATTAAAACCTAGTATTTCTCATTTTCATATGTAAATATACATATTTACAACCTTATTATATACATGAGATTATATTTAGAAGAATTAAAACCTAGTATTTCTCATTTTCATATGTAAATATACATATTTACAACCTCATTATATACATGAGATTATATTTACAAGAATTAAAACCTAGTCTTTCTCATTTTTATATGTTAATATGCATATTACAACCTCATTATATAAATGAGATTATATTTATAAGAATTAAAACCTAGTATTTCTCATTTTCATATGTAAATATACATATTTACAACCATATTATATACATGAGATTATATTTACAAGAATTAAAACCTAGTATTTCTCATTTTCATATGTAAATATACATATTACAACCTCATTATATAAATGAGATTATATTTAAAAGAATTAAAACCTAGTATTTCTCATTTTCATATGTAAATATACATATTACAACCTCATTATATAAATGAGATTATATTTACAAGAATAAAAACCTAGTCTTTCTCATTTTCATATGTTAAAATGGATACGACAACCTCATTATATAAATGAGATTATATTTACAAGAATTAAAACTTAGTCTTTCTCATTTTCATATGTAAATATACATATTTACAACCTCATTATATACATGAGATTATATTTACAAGAATTAAAACCTAGTATTTCTCATTTTCATATGTAAATATACATGTTTACAACCTCATTATATAAATGAGATTATATTTACAAGAATTAAAACCTAGTCTTTCTCATTTTTATATGTTAATATGCATATTACAACCTCATTATATAAATGAGATTATATTTACAAGAATTAAAACCTAGTATTTCTCATTTTCATATGTAAATATACATATTTACAACCTTATTATATACATGAGATTATATTTAGAAGAATTAAAACCTAGTATTTCTCATTTTCATATGTAAATATACATATTTACAACCTCATTATATAAATGAGATTATATTTACAAGAATTAAAACCTAGTCTTTCTCATTTTTATATGTTAATATGCATATTACAACCTCATTATATAAATGAGATTATATTTACAAGAATTAAAACCTAGTATTTCTCATTTTCATATGTAAATATACATATTTACAACCTTATTATATACATGAGATTATATTTAGAAGAATTAAAACCTAGTATTTCTCATTTTCATATGTAAATATACATATTTACAACCTCATTATATACATGAGATTATATTTACAAGAATTAAAACCTAGTCTTTCTCATTTTATATGTTAATATGCATATTACAACCTCATTATATAAATGAGATTATATTTACAAGAATTAAAACCTAGTCATTCTCATTTTCATATGTAAATATACATATTTACAACCTCATTATATACATGAGATTATATTTACAAGAATTAAAACCTAGTCTTTCTCATTTTTATATGTTAATATGCATATTACAACCTCATTATATAAATGAGATTATATTTATAAGAATTAAAACCTAGTATTTCTCATTTTCATATGTAAATATACATATTTACAACCATATTATATACATGAGATTATATTTACAAGAATTAAAACCTAGTATTTCTCATTTTCATATGTAAATATACATATTACAACCTCATTATATAAATGAGATTATATTTAAAGAATTAAAACCTAGTATTTCTCATTTTCATATGTAAATATACATATTACAACCTCATTATATAAATGAGATTATATTTACAAGAATTAAAACCTAGTCTTTCTCATTTTCATATGTTAATATGGATACGACAACCTCATTATATAAATGAGATTATATTTACAAGAATTAAAACTTAGTCTTTCTCATTTTCATATGTAAATATACATATTTACAACCTCATTATATACATGAGATTATATTTACAAGAATTAAAACCTAGGATTTCTCATTTTCATATGTAAATATACATATTTACAACCTCATTATATAAATGAGATTATATTTACAAGAATTAAAACCTAGTCTTTCTCATTTTTATATGTTAATATGCATATTACAACCTCATTATATAAATGAGATTATATTTACAAGAATTAAAACCTAGTATTTCTCATTTTCATATGTAAATATACATATTTACAACCTTATTATATACATGAGATTATATTTAGAAGAATTAAAACCTAGTATTTCTCATTTTCATATGTAAATATACATATTTACAACCTCATTATATACATGAGATTATATTTACAAGAATTAAAACCTAGTCTTTCTCATTTTTATATGTTAATATGCATATTACAACCTCATTATATAAATGAGATTATATTTACAAGAATTAAAACCTAGTCTTTCTCATTTTCATATGTAAATATACATATTTACAACCTCATTATATACATGAGATTATATTTACAAGAATTAAAACCTAGTCTTTCTCATTTTTATATGTTAATATGCATATTACAACCTCATTATATAAATGAGATTATATTTACAAGAATTAAAACCTAGTATTTCTCATTTTCATATGTAAATATACATATTTACAACCATATTATATACATGAGATTATATTTACAAGAATTAAAACCTAGTATTTCTCATTTTCATATGTAAATATACATATTTACAACCTCATTATATACATGAGATTATATTTACAAGAATTAAAACCTAGTATTTCTCATTTTCATATGTAAATATACATGTTTACAACCTCATTATATAAATGAGATTATATTTACAAGAATTAAAACCTAGTCTTTCTCATTTTTATATGTTAATATGCATATTACAACCTCATTATATAAAGGAGATTATATTTACAAGAATTAAAACCTAGTATTTCTCATTTTCATATGTAAATATACATATTTACAACCTTATTATATACATGAGATTATATTTAGAAGAATTAAAACCTAGTATTTCTCATTTTCATATGTAAATATACATATTTACAACCTCATTATATACATGAGATTATATTTACAAGAATTAAAACCTAGTCTTTCTCATTTTTATATGTTAATATGCATATTACAACCTCATTATATAAATGAGATTATATTTACAAGAATTAAAACCTAGTCTTTCTCATTTTCATATGTAAATATACATATTTACAACCTCATTATATACATGAGATTATATTTACAAGAATTAAAACCTAGTCTTTCTCATTTTATATGTTAATATGCATATTACAACCTCATTATATAAATGAGATTATATTTATAAGAATTAAAACCTAGTATTTCTCATTTTCATATGTAAATATACATATTTACAACCATATTATATACATGAGATTATATTTACAAGAATTAAAACCTAGTATTTCTCATTTTCATATGTAAATATACATATTACAACCTCATTATATAAATGAGATTATATTTAAAAGAATTAAAACCTAGTATTTCTCATTTTCATATGTAAATATACATATTACAACCTCATTATATAAATGAGATTATATTTACAAGAATAAAAACCTAGTCTTTCTCATTTTCATATGTTAATATGGATACGACAACCTCATTATATAAATGAGATTATATTTACAAGAATTAAAACTTAGTCTTTCTCATTTTCATATGTAAATATACATATTTACAACCTCATTATATACATGAGATTATATTTACAAGAATTAAAACCTAGTATTTCTCATTTTCATATGTAAATATACATGTTTACAACCTCATTATATAAATGAGATTATATTTACAAGAATTAAAACCTAGTCTTTCTCATTTTTATATGTTAATATGCATATTACAACCTCATTATATAAATGAGATTATATTTACAAGAATTAAAACCTAGTATTTCTCATTTTCATATGTAAATATACATATTTACAACCTTATTATATACATGAGATTATATTTACAAGAATTAAAACCTAGTATTTCTCATTTTCATATGTAAATATACATATTTACAACCTCATTATATACATGAGATTATATTTACAAGAATTAAAACCTAGTCTTTCTCATTTTATATGTTAATATGCATATTACAACCTCATTATATAAATGAGATTATATTTACAAGAATTAAAACCTAGTCTTTCTCATTTTCATATGTAAATATACATATTTACAACCTCATTATATACATGAGATTATATTTACAAGAATTAAAACCTAGTCTTTCTCATTTTATATGTTAATATGCATATTACAACCTCATTATATAAATGAGATTATATTTACAAGAATTAAAACCTAGTATTTCTCATTTTCATATGTAAATATACATATTTACAACCATATTATATACATGAGATTATATTTACAAGAATTAAAACCTAGTATTTCTCATTTTCATATGTAAATATACATATTACAACCTCATTATATAAATGAGATTATATTTAAAAGAATTAAAACCTAGTATTTCTCATTTTCATATGTAAATATACATATTACAACCTCATTATATAAATGAGATTAATTTACAAGAATTAAAACCTAGTCTTTCTCATTTTCATATGTAAATATACATATTACAACCTCATTATATAAATGAGATTATATTTACAAAAATTAAAACCTAGTATTTCTCATTTTCATATGTAAATATACATATTACAACCTCATTATATAAATGAGATTATATTTACAAGAATTAAAACCTAGTATTTCTCATTTTCATATGTAAATATACATATTACAACCTCATTATATAAATGAGATTATATTTACAAGAATAAAAACCTAGTCTTTCTCATTTTCATATGTAAATATACATATTTACAACCTCATTATATACATGAGATTATATTTACAAGAATTAAAACCTAGTCTTTCTCATTTTTATATGTTAATATGCATATTACAACCTCATTATATAAATGAGATTATATTTACAAGAATTAAAACCTAGTATTTCTCATTTTCATATGTAAATATACATATTTACAACCTATTATATACATGAGATTATATTTACAAGAATTAAAACCTAGTATTTCTCATTTTCATATGTAAATATACATATTACAACCTCATTATATAAATGAGATTATATTTACAAGAATTAAAACCTAGTATTTCTCATTTTCATATGTAAATATACATATTTCAACCTCATTATATAAATGAGATTAAATTTACAAGAATTAAAACCTAGTCTTTCTCATTTTCATATGTAAATATACATATTACAACCTCATTATATAAATGAGATTATATTTACAAGAATTAAAACCTAGTCTTTCTCATTTTTATATGTTAATATGCATATTACAACCTCATTATATAAATGAGATTATATTTACAAGAATTAAAACCTAGTCTTTCTCATTTTCATATGTAAATATACATATTTACAACCTCATTATATACATGAGATTATATTTACAAGAATTAAAACCTAGTCTTTCTCATTTTATATGTTAATATGCATATTACAACCTCATTATATAAATGAGATTATATTTACAAGAATTAAAACCTAGTCTTTCTCATTTTCATATGTAAATATACATATTTACAACCATATTATATACATGAGATTATATTTACAAGAATTAAAACCTAGTATTTCTCATTTTCATATGTAAATATACATATTACAACCTCATTATATAAATGAGATTATATTTACAAGAATTAAAACCTAGTATTTCTCATTTTCATATGTAAATATACATATTACAACCTCATTATATAAATGAGATTATATTTACAAGAATTAAAACCTAGTATTTCTCATTTTCATATGTTAATATGGATACGACAACCTCATTATATAAATGAGATTATATTTACAAGAATTAAAACTTAGTCTTTCTCATTTTCATATGTAAATATACATATTTACAACCTCATTATATACATGAGATTATATTTACAAGAATTAAAACCTAGTATTTCTCATTTTCATATGTAAATATACATATTTACAACCTCATTATATACATGAGATTATATTTACAAGAATTAAAACCTAGTATTTCTCATTTTCATATGTAAATATACATATTTACAACCTCATTATATAAATGAGATTATATTTACAGTAATTAAAACCTAGTATTTCTCATTTTCATATGTAAATATACATATGACAACCTCATTATATAAATGAGATTATATTTACAAGAATAAAACCTAGTCTTTCTCATTTTCATATGTTAATATGGATACGACAACCTCATTATATAAATGAGATTATATTTACAAGAATTAAAACCTAGTATTTCTCATTTTCATATGTAAATATACATATTTACAACCTCATTATATACATGAGATTATATTTACAAGAATTAAAACCTAGTATTTCTCATTTTCATATGTAAATATACATATTTACAACCTCATTATATAAATGAGATTATATTTACAAGAATTAAAACCTAGTCTTTCTCATTTTTATATGTTAATATGCATATTACAACCTCATTATATAAATGAGATTATATTTACAAGAATTAAAACCTAGTATTTCTCATTTTCATATGTAATATACATATTTACAACCTCATTATATACATGAGATTATATTTACAAGAATTAAAACCTAGTATTTCTCATTTTCATATGTAAATATACATATTTACAACCTCATTATATACATGAGATTATATTTACAAGAATTAAAACCTAGTCTTTCTCATTTTTATGTTAATATGCATATTACAACCTCATTATATAAATGAGATTATATTTACAAGAATTAAAACCTAGTCTTTCTCATTTTCATATGTAAATATACATATTTACAACCTCATTATATACATGAGATTATATTTACAAGAATTAAAACCTAGTCTTTCTCATTTTTATATGTTAATATACATATTACAACCTCATTATATAAATGAGATTATATTTACATGAATTAAAACCTAGTATTTCTCATTTTCATATGTAAATATACATATTTACAACCATATTATATACATGAGATTATATTTACAAGAATTAAAACCTAGTATTTCTCATTTTCATATGTAAATATACATATTACAACCTCATTATATAAATGAGATTATATTTAAAAGAATTAAAACCTAGTATTTCTCATTTTCATATGTAAATATACATATTACAACCTCATTATATAAATGAGATTATATTTACAAGAATTAAAACCTAGTCTTTCTCATTTTCATATGTTAATATGGATACGACAACCTCATTATATAAATGAGATTATATTTACAAGAAATAAAACTTAGTCTTTCTCATTTTCATATGTAAATATACATATTTACAACCTCATTATATACATGAGATTATATTTACAAGAATTAAAACCTAGTATTTCTCATTTTCATATGTAAATATACATATTTACAACCTCATTATATAAATGAGATTATATTTACAAGAATTAAAACCTAGTCTTTCTCATTTTTATATGTTAATATGCATATTACAACCTCATTATATAAATGAGATTATATTTACAAGAATTAAAACCTAGTATTTCTCATTTTCATATGTAAATATACATATTTACAACCTCATTATATACATGAGATTATATTTACAAGAATTAAAACCTAGTATTTCTCATTTTCATATGTAAATATACATATTTACAACCTCATTATATACATGAGATTATATTTACAAGAATTAAAACCTAGTCTTTCTCATTTTATATGTTAATATGCATATTACAACCTCATTATATAAATGAGATTATATTTACAAGAATTAAAACCTAGTCTTTCTCATTTTCATATGTAAATATACATATTTACAACCTCATTATATACATGAGATTATATTTACAAGAATTAAAACCTAGTCTTTCTCATTTTTATATGTTAATATGCATATTACAACCTCATTATATAAATGAGATTATATTTACAAGAATTAAAACCTAGTATTTCTCATTTTCATATGTAAATATACATATTTACAACCTATTATATACATGAGATTATATTTACAAGAATTAAAACCTAGTATTTCTCATTTTCATATGTAAATATACATATTACAACCTCATTATATAAATGAGATTATATTTACAAGAATTAAAACCTAGTATTTCTCATTTTCATATGTAAATATACATATTACAACCTCATTATATAAATGAGATTATATTTACAAGAATTAAAACCTAGTCTTTCTCATTTTCATATGTAAATATACATATTACAACCTCATTATATAAATGAGATTATATTTACAAAATTAAAACCTAGTATTTCTCATTTTCATATGTAAATATACATATTACAACCTCATTATATAAATGAGATTATATTTACAAGAATTAAAACCTAGTATTTCTCATTTTCATATGTAAATATACATATTACAACCTCATTATATAAATGAGATTATATTTACAAGAATTAAAACCTAGTCTTTCTCATTTTCATATGTAAATATACATATTTACAACCTCATTATATACATGAGATTATATTTACAAGAATTAAAACCTAGTCTTTCTCATTTTCATATGTTAATATGCATATTACAACCTCATTATATAAATGAGATTATATTTACAAGAATTAAAACCTAGTATTTCTCATTTTCATATGTAAATATACATATTTACAACCGTATTATATACATGAGATTATATTTACAAGAATTAAAACCTAGTATTTCTCATTTTCATATGTAAATATACATATTACAACCTCATTATATAAATGAGATTATATTTACAAGAATTAAAACCTAGTATTTCTCATTTTCATATGTAAATATACATATTACAACCTCATTATATAAATGAGATTATATTTACAAGAATTAAAACCTAGTCTTTCTCATTTTCATATGTAAATATACATATTACAACCTCATTATATAAATGAGATTATATTTACAAGAATTAAAACCTAGTCTTTCTCATTTTATATGTTAATATGCATATTACAACCTCATTATATAAATGAGATTATATTTACAAGAATTAAAACCTAGTCTTTCTCATTTTCATATGTAAATATACATATTTACAACCTCATTATATACATGAGATTATATTTACAAGAATTAAAACCTAGTCTTTCTCATTTTCATATGTTAATATGCATATTACAACCTCATTATATAAATGAGATTATATTTACAAGAATTAAACCTAGTCTTTCTCATTTTCATATGTAAATATACATATTTACAACCATATTATATACATGAGATTATATTTACAAGAATTAAAACCTAGTATTTCTCATTTTCATATGTAAATATACATATTACAACCTCATTATATAAATGAGATTATATTTAAAAGAATTAAAACCTAGTATTTCTCATTTTCATATGTAAATATACATATTACAACCTCATTATATAAATGAGATTATATTTACAAGAATTAAAACCTAGTATTTCTCATTTTCATATGTTAATATGGATACGACAACCTCATTATATAAATGAGATTATATTTACAAGAATTAAAACTTAGTCTTTCTCATTTTCATATGTAAATATACATATTTACAACCTCATTATATACATGAGATTATATTTACAAGAATTAAAACCTAGTATTTCTCATTTTCATATGTAAATATACATATTACAACCTCATTATATAAATGAGATTATATTTACAAGAATTAAAACCTAGTATTTCTCATTTTCATATGTAAATATACATATTTACAACCTCATTATATAAATGAGATTATATTTACAGTAATTAAAACCTAGTATTTCTCATTTTCATATGTAAATATACATATGACAACCTCATTATATAAATGAGATTATATTTACAAGAATAAAAACCTAGTCTTTCTCATTTTCATATGTTAATATGGATACGACAACCTCATTATATAAATGAGATTATATTTACAAGAATTAAAACCTAGTATTTCTCATTTTCATATGTAAATATACATATTTACAACCTCATTATATACATGAGATTATATTTACAAGAATTAAAACCTAGTATTTCTCATTTTCATATGTAAATATACATATTACAACCTCATTATATAAATGAGATTATATTTACAAGAATTAAAACCTAGTCTTTCTCATTTTATATGTTAATATGCATATTACAACCTCATTATATAAATGAGATTATATTTACAAGAATTAAAACCTAGTATTTCTCATTTTCATATGTAAATATACATATTTACAACCTCATTATATACATGAGATTATATTTACAAGAATTAAAACCTAGTATTTCTCATTTTCATATGTAAATATACATATTTACAACCTCATTATATACATGAGATTATATTTACAAGAATTAAAACCTAGTCTTTCTCATTTTTATATGTTAATATGCATATTACAACCTCATTATATAAATGAGATTATATTTACAAGAATTAAAACCTAGTCTTTCTCATTTTCATATGTAAATATACATATTTACAACCTCATTATATACATGAGATTATATTTACAAGAATTAAAACCTAGTCTTTCTCATTTTCATATGTTAATATACATATTACAACCTCATTATATAAATGAGATTATATTTACAAGAATTAAAACCTAGTATTTCTCATTTTCATATGTAAATATACATATTTACAACCATATTATATACATGAGATTATATTTACAAGAATTAAAACCTAGTATTTCTCATTTTCATATGTAAATATACATATTACAACCTCATTATATAAATGAGATTATATTTACAAGAATTAAAACCTAGTATTTCTCATTTCATATGTAAATATACATATTTACAACCTCATTATATAAATGAGATTATATTTACAAGAATTAAAACCTAGTCTTTCTCATTTTCATATGTTAATATGGATACGACAACCTCATTATATAAATGAGATTATATTTACAAGAATTAAAACTTAGTCTTTCTCATTTTCATATGTAAATATACATATTTACAACCTCATTATATACATGAGATTATATTTACAAGAATTATAACCTAGTATTTCTCATTTTCATATGTAAATATACATATTTACAACCTCATTATATAAATGAGATTATATTTACAAGAATTAAAACCTAGTCTTTCTCATTTTCATATGTAAATATACATATTTACAACCTCATTATATAAATGAGATTATATTTACAAGAATTAAAACCTAGTATTTCTCATTTTCATATGTAAATATACATATTTACAACCTCATTATATAAATGAGATTATATTTACAAGAATTAAAACTTAGTCTTTCTCATTTTTATATGTTAATATGCATATTACAACCTCATTATATAAATGAGATTATATTTACAAGAATTAAAACCTAGTATTTCTCATTTTCATATGTAAATATACATATTTACAAACTCATTTTATAAATGAGATTATATTTACAAGAATTAAAACCTAGTATTTCTCATTTTCATATGTAAATATACATATTTACAACCTCATTATATAAATGAGATTATATTTACAAGAATTAAAACCTAGTCTTTCTCATTTTTATATGTTAAATGCATATTACAACCTCATTATATAAATGAGATTATATTTACAAGAATTAAAACCTAGTATTTCTCATTTTCATATGTAAATATACATATTTACAACCTATTATATACATGAGATTATATTTACAAGAATTAAAACCTAGTATTTCTCATTTTCATATGTAATATACATATTACAACCTCATTATATAAATGAGATTATATTTACAAGAATTAAAACCTAGTATTTCTCATTTTCATATGTAAATATACATATTACAACCTCATTATATAAATGAGATTATATTTACAAGAATAAAAACCTAGTCTTTCTCATTTTCATATGTAAAATACATACGACAACCTCATTATATAAATGAGATTATATTTACAAGAATTAAAACCTAGTCTTTCTCATTTTCATATGTAAATATACATATTACAACCTCATTATATACATGAGATTATATTTACAAGAATTAAAACCTAGTATTTCTCATTTTCATATGTAAATATACATTTACAACCTCATTATATAAATGAGATTATATTTACAAGAATTAAAACCTAGTCTTTCTCATTTTCATATGTTAATATGCATATTACAACCTCATTATATAAATGAGATTATATTTACAAGAATTAAAACCTAGTATTTCTCATTTTCATATGTAAATATACATATTTACAACCTCATTATATACATGAGATTATATTTACAAGAATTAAAACCTAGTATTTCTCATTTTCATATGTAAATATACATATTTACAACCTCATTATATAAATGAGATTATATTTACAAGAATTAAACCTAGTCTTTCTCATTTTATATGTTAATATGCATATTACAACCTCATTATATAAATGAGATTATATTTACAAGAATTAAAACCTAGTATTTCTCATTTTCATATGTAAATATACAATTTACAACCTCATTATATACATGAGATTATATTTACAAGAATTAAAACCTAGTATTTCTCATTTTCATATGTAAATATACATATTTACAACCTCATTATATAATGAGATTATATTTACAAGAATTAAAACCTAGTCTTTCTCATTTTTATATGTTAATATGCATATTACAACCTCATTATATAAATGAGATTATATTTACAAGAATTAAAACCTAGTATTCTCATTTTCATATGTAAATATACATATTTACAACCTCATTATATACATGAGATTATATTTACAAGAATTAAAACCTAGTCTTTCTCATTTTCATATGTTAATATGCATATTACAACCTCATTATATAAATGAGATTATATTTACAAGAATTAAAACCTAGTATTTCTCATTTTCATATGTAAATATACATATTTACAACCTATTATATACATGAGATTATATTTACAAGAATTAAAACCTAGTATTTCTCATTTTCATATGTAAATATACATATTACAACCTCATTATATAAATGAGATTATATTTACAAGAATTAAAACCTAGTATTTCTCATTTTCATATGTAAATATACATATTACAACCTCATTATATAAATGAGATTATATTTACAAGAATAAAACCTAGTCTTTCTCATTTTCATATGTTAATATGGATATGACAACCTCATTATATAAATGAGATTATATTTACAAGAATTAAAACTTAGTCTTTCTCATTTTCATATGTAAATATACATATTTACAACCTCATTATATACATGAGATTATATTTACAAGAATTAAAACCTAGTATTTCTCATTTTCATATGTAAATATACATATTTACAACCTCATTATATAAATGAGATTATATTTACAAGAATTAAACCTAGTCTTTCTCATTTTATATGTTAATATGCATATTACAACCTCATTATATAAATGAGATTATATTTACAAGAATTAAAACCTAGTATTTCTCATTTTCATATGTAAATATACATATTACAACCTCATTATATACATGAGATTATATTTACAAGAATTAAAACCTAGTATTTCTCATTTTCATATGTAAATATACATATTTACAACCTCATTATATAAATGAGATTATATTTACAAGAATTAAAACCTAGTCTTTCTCATTTTCATATGTTAATATGCATATTACAACCTCATTATATAAATGAGATTATATTTACAAGAATTAAAACCTAGTCTTTCTCATTTTCATATGTAAATATACATATTTACAACCTCATTATATAAATGAGATTATATTTACAAGAATTAAAACCTAGTCTTTCTCATTTTCATATGTTATATGCATATTACAACCTCATTATATAAATGAGATTATATTTACAAGAATTAAAACCTAGTATTTCTCATTTTCATATGTAAATATACATATTTACAACCTATATATAAATGAGATTATATTACAAGAATTAAAACCTAGTATTTCTCATTTTCATATGTAAATATACATATTTACAACCTCATTATATAAATGAGATTATATTTACAAGAATTAAAACCTAGTATTTCTCATTTTCATATGTAAATATACATATTACAACCTCATTATATAAATGAGATTATATTTACAAGAATTAAAACCTAGTCTTTCTCATTTTCATATGTTAATATGCATATTACAACCTCATTATATAAATGAGATTATATTTACAAGAATTAAAACCTAGTATTTCTCATTTTCATATGTAAATATACATATTACAACCTCATTATATAAATGAGATTATATTTACAAGAATTAAAACCTAGTATTTCTCATTTTCATATGTAAATATACATATTACAACCTCATTATATAAATGAGATTATATTTACAAGAATTAAAACCTAGTATTTCTCATTTTCATATGTTAATATGCATATTACAACCTCATTATATAAATGAGATTATATTTACAAGAATTAAAACCTAGTATTTCTCATTTTCATATGTAAATATACATATTTACAACCTCATTATATAAATGAGATTATATTTACAAGAATTAAAACCTAGTCTTCTCATTTTCATATGTTAATATGCATATTACAACCTCATTATATAAATGAGATTATATTTACAAGAATTAAAACCTAGTATTTCTCATTTTCATATGTAAATATACATATTACAACCTCATTATATAAATGAGATTATATTTACAAGAATAAAACCTAGTATTTCTCATTTTCATATGTAAATATACATATTACAACCTCATTATATAAATGAGATTATATTACAAGAATTAAAACCTAGTATTTCTCATTTTCATATGTAAATATACATATTACAACCTCATTATATAAATGAGATTATATTTACAAGAATAAAACCTAGTCTTTCTCATTTTCATATGTTAATATGCATATGACAACCTCATTATATAAATGAGATTATATTTACAAGAATTAAAACCTAGTCTTTCTCATTTTCATATGTAAATATACATATTTACAACCTCATTATATAAATGAGATTATATTTACAAGAATTAAAACCTAGTATTTCTCATTTTCATATGTAAATATACATATTACAACCTCATTATATAAATGAGATTATATTTACAAGAATTAAAACCTAGTCTTTCTCATTTTCATATGTTAATATGCATATTACAACCTCATTATATAAATGAGATTATATTTACAAGAATTAAAACCTAGTATTTCTCATTTTCATATGTAAATATACATATTTACAACCTCATTATATACATGAGATTATATTTACAAGAATTAAAACCTAGTATTTCTCATTTTCATATGTAATATACATATTTACAACCTCATTATATAAATGAGATTATATTTACAAGAATTAAAACCTAGTCTTTCTCATTTTCATATGTTAATATGCATATTACAACCTCATTATATAAATGAGATTATATTTACAAGAATTAAAACCTAGTCTTTCTCATTTTCATATGTAAATATACATATTACAACCTCATTATATAATGAGATTATATTTACAAGAATTAAAACCTAGTCTTTCTCATTTTCATATGTTAATATGCATATTACAACCTCATTATATAAATGAGATTATATTTTAAGAATTAAAACCTAGTATTCTCATTTTATATGTAAATATACATATTTACAACCATATTATATAATGAGATTATATTTACAAGAATTAAAACCTAGTATTTCTCATTTTCATATGTAAATACATATTACAACCTCATTATATAAATGAGATTATATTTACAAGAATTAAACCTAGTATTCTCATTTTCATATGTAAATATACATATTACAACCTCATTATATAAATGAGATTATATTTACAAGAATTAAAACCTAGTCTTTCTCATTTTCATATGTAAATATACATATTACAACCTCATTATATAAATGAGATTATATTTACAAGAATTAAAACCTAGTATTCTCATTTTCATATGTAAATATACATATTACAACCTCATTATATAAATGAGATTATATTTACAAGAATTAAAACCTAGTATTTCTCATTTTCATATGTAAATATACATATTACAACCTCATTATATAAATGAGATTTATTTACAAGAATAAAAACCTAGTCTTTCTCATTTCATATGTAATATACATATTTACAACCTCATTATATAAATGAGATTATATTACAAGAATTAAAACCTAGTCTTTCTCATTTTATATGTAATATGCATATTACAACTCCTATATAAATGAGATTATATTTACAAGAATTAAAACCTAGTATTTCTCATTTTCATATGTAAATATACATATTTACAACCATATATACATGAGATTATATTTACAAGAATTAAAACCTAGTATTTCTCATTTTCATATGTAAATATACATATTACAACCTCATTATATAAATGAGATTATATTTAAAAGAATTAAAACCTAGTATTTCTCATTTTCATATGTAAATATACATATTTCAACCTCATTATATAAATGAGATTATATTTACAAGAATTAAAACCTAGTCTTTCTCATTTCATATGTAAATATACATATTACAACCTCATTATATAAATGAGATTATATTTACAAGAATTAAAACCTAGTCTTTCTCATTTTCATATGTTAATATGCATATTACAACCTCATTATATAAATGAGATTATATTTACAAGAATTAAAACCTAGTATTTCTCATTTTCATATGTAAATATACATATTTACAACCTCATTATATAAATGAGATTATATTTACAAGAATTAAAACCTAGTCTTTCTCATTTTCATATGTTAATATGCATATTACAACCTCATTATATAAATGAGATTATATTTACAAGAATTAAAACCTAGTCTCTCATTTTCATATGTAAATATACATATTTACAACCAATTATATACATGAGATTATATTACAAGAATTAAAACCTAGTATTTCTCATTTTCATATGTAAATATACATATTACAACCTCATTATATAAATGAGATTATATTTAAAGAATTAAAACCTAGTATTTCTCATTTTCATATGTAAATATACATATTACAACCTCATTATATAAATGAGATTATATTTACAAGAATTAAAACCTAGTCTTTCTCATTTTCATATGTTAATATGGATACGACAACCTCATTATATAAATGAGATTATATTTACAAGAATTAAAACCTAGTCTTTCTCATTTTCATATGTAAATATACATATTTACAACCTCATTATATACATGAGATTATATTTACAAGAATTAAAACCTAGTATTCTCATTTTCATATGTAAATATACATATTTACAACCTCATTATATACATGAGATTATATTTACAAGAATTAAACCTAGTATTTCTCATTTTCATATGTAAATATACATATTTACAACCTCATTATATAAATGAGATTATATTTACAGAATTAAAACCTAGTATTTCTCATTTCATATGTAAATATACATATTTACAACCTCAATATATACATGAGATTATATTTACAAGAATTAAAACCTAGTCTTTCTCATTTTCATATGTTAATATGCATATGACAACCTCATTATATAAATGAGATTATATTTACAAGAATTAAAACCTAGTATTTCTCATTTTCATATGTAAATATACATATTTACAACCTCATTATATACATGAGATTATATTTACAAGAATTAAAACCTAGTATTTCTCATTTTCATATGTAAATATACATATTTACAACCTCATTATATAAATGAGATTATATTTACAAGAATTAAAACCTAGTCTTTCTCATTTTATATGTTAATATACATATTACAACCTCATATATAAATGAGATTATATTTACAAGAATTAAAACCTAGTATTTCTCATTTTCATATGTAAATATACATATTTACAACCTCATTATATAAATGAGATTATATTTACAAGAATTAAAACCTAGTATTTCTCATTTTCATATGTAAATATACATTTACAACCTCATTATATACATGAGATTATATTTACAAGAATTAAAACCTAGTCTTTTCATTTTATATGTTAATATGATATTACAACCATTATATAAATGAGATTATATTACAAGAATTAAAACCTAGTCTTTCTCATTTTCATATGTAAATATATATTTTACAACTCATTATATAAATGAGATTATATTTACAAGAATTAAAACCTAGTTTCTCATTTTCATATGTTAATATAATATTACAACCTCATTATATAAATGAGATTATATTTACAAGAATTAAACCTAGTATTCTCATTTCATATGTAAATATACATATTTACAACCTATTATATACATGAGATTATATTTACAAGAATAAAACCTAGTATTTCTCATTTTCATATGTAATATACATATTACAACCTCATTATATAAATGAGATTATATTTACAAGAATTAAAACCTAGTATTTCTCATTTTCATATGTAATATACATATTACAACCTCATTATATAAATGAGATTATATTTACAAGAATAAAAACCTAGTCTTTCTCATTTTCATATGTTAATATGCATATTACAACCTCATTATATAAATGAGATTATATTTACAAGAAATAAAACCTAGTCTTTCTCATTTTCATATGTAAATATACATATTTACAACCTCATTATATACATGAGATTATATTTACAAGAATTAAAACCTAGTATTTCATTTTCATATGTAAATATACATTTACAACCTCATTATATAAATGAGATTATATTTACAAGAATTAAAACCTAGTCTTTCTCATTTTTATATGTTAATATGCATATTACAACCTCATTATATAAATGAGATTATATTTACAAGAATTAAAACCTAGTATTTCTCATTTTCATATGTAAATATACATATTTACAACCTCATTATATACATGAGATTATATTTACAAGAATTAAAACTAGTATTCTCATTTTCATATGTAAATATACATATTTACAACCTCATTATATAATGAGATTATATTTACAAGAATTAAAACCTAGTCTTTCTCATTTTATATGTTAATATGCATATTACAACCTCATTATATAAATGAGATTATATTTACAAGAATTAAAACCTAGTCTTTCTCATTTTCATATGTAAATATACATATTACAACCTCATTATATAAATGAGATTATATTTACAAGAATTAAAACCTAGTCTTCTCATTTATATGTTAATATGCATATTACAACCTCATTATATAAATGAGATTATATTTACAAGAATTAAAACCTAGTATTTCTCATTTTCATATGTAAAATACATATTTACAACCATATTAATACATGAGATTATATTTACAAGAATTAAAACCTAGTATTCTCATTTTCATATGTAAATATACATATTACAACCTCATTATATAAATGAGATTATATTTACAAGAATTAAAACCTAGTATTCTCATTTTCATATGTAAATATACATATTACAACCTCATTATATAAATGAGATTATATTACAAGAATTAAAACCTAGTCTTTCTCATTTCATATGTAAATATACATATTACAACCTCATTATATAAATGAGATTATATTTACAAGAATTAAAACCTAGTATTTCTCATTTTCATATGTAAATATACATATTACAACCTCATTATATAAATGAGATTATATTTACAAGAATTAAAACCTAGTATTTCTCATTTCATATGTAAATATACATATTACAACCTCATTATATAAATGAGATTATATTTACAAGAATTAAAACCTAGTCTTTCTCATTTTCATATGTAAATATACATATTTACAACCTCATTATATACATGAGATTATATTTACAAGAATTAAAACCTAGTCTTTCTCATTTTTATATGTTATACATATTACAACCTCATTATATAAATGAGATTATATTTACAAGAATTAAAACCTAGTATTTCTCATTTTCATATGTAAATATACATATTACAACCTCATTATATAAATGAGATTATATTTACAAGAATTAAAACCTAGTATTTCATTTTCATATGTAAATATACATATTACAACCTCATTATATAAATGAGATTATATTTAAAGAATTAAAACCTAGTATTTCTCATTTTCATATGTAAATATACATATTACAACCTCATTATATAAATGAGATTATATTTACAAGAATTAAAACCTAGTCTTTCTCATTTTCATATGTAATATACATATTACAACCTCATTATATAAATGAGATTATATTTACAAGAATTAAAACCTAGTCTTTCTCATTTTCATATGTTAAATGCATATATTACAACCTCATTATATAAATGAGATTATATTTACAAGAATTAAAACCTAGTTTCTCATTTTCATATGTAAATATACATATTTACAACCTCATTATATAAATGAGATTATATTTACAAGAATTAAAACCTAGTCTTTCTCATTTCATATGTTAATATGCATATTACAACCTCATTATATAAATGAGATTATATTTACAAGAATTAAAACCTAGTCTTTCTCATTTTCATATGTAAATATACATATTTACAACCTATTATATAAATGAGATTATATTTACAAGAATTAAAACCTAGTATTTCTCATTTTCATATGTAAATATACATATTACAACCTCATTATATAAATGAGATTATATTTACAAGAATTAAAACTAGTATTTCTCATTTTCATATGTAAATATACATATTACAACCTCATTATATAAATGAGATTATATTTACAAGAATTAAAACCTAGTATTTCTCATTTTCATATGTTAATATGGATACGACAACCTCATTATATAAATGAGATTATATTTACAAGAATAAAAACTAGTCTTTCTCATTTTCATATGTAAATATACATATTACAACCTCATTATATACATGAGATTATATTTACAAGAATTAAAACCTAGTATTTCTCATTTTCATATGTAAATATACATATTACAACCTCATTATATAATGAGATTATATTTACAAGAATTAAAACCTAGTATTTCTCATTTTCATATGTAAATATACATATTTACAACCTCATTATATAAATGAGATTATATTTACAGAATTAAAACCTAGTATTTCTCATTTTCATATGTAAATATATATTACAACCTCATTATATAAATGAGATTATATTTACAAGAATAAAAACCTAGTCTTCTCATTTTCATATGTTAATATGCATACGACAACCTCATTATATAAATGAGATTATATTTACAAGAATTAAAACCTAGTATTTCTCATTTTCATATGTAAAATACATATTTACAACCTCATTATATAAATGAGATTATATTTACAAGAATTAAAACCTAGTATTTCTCATTTTCATATGTAAATATACATATTACAACCTCATTATATAAATGAGATTATATTTACAAGAATTAAAACCTAGTCTTTCTCATTTTATATGTTAATATGCATATTACAACCTCATTATATAAATGAGATTATATTTACAAGAATTAAACCTAGTATTTCTCATTTTCATATGTAA